>NC_051211.1:38555152-38855152 GCF_015220715.1 Pygocentrus nattereri | reverse complement strand
AGGGTGGTATGTAGGGTGTATGTAAACTTCTGAGCCACTGAAAATGTGATCAAAGAGGTAAAAGCTTTATAAGTCATTGCCTGTAGTATTATTCTCATGTTTGATATTCATAAAATATAGTAGTGATCCTAACTGACCTAGGAGAGGGAACCCGTACTGGGATTGTCAGGAAATGTGTATGTAAACTTATGACTTCAACTGTATGTCTTTGGTGGCTGTTCCAGCATTATGTAATAGTACCGTAGTCCACAGGTGAGTTGACAGTACTGCCATAGCTCCAATGCCGTGATGCAGGTAGGAACAAATACAAGTGGAACAGCGCTCCAGAAAGGTGAGATGGTGGCTGTTTAAAACAGTGAAGATGATGTTTGCAACTGAAAGATGATACAGGTTTGTAGGGAGAGTAATCTCTCTGACGCCTCTGCCTGTGCTCCCCAATCAAACTGATTTGGAAACTATCAGCATTTCAGCTTATAAATTTCCCAAGTGAGGAAAGCAATGCATACAAAATGAAGCCTGTTGTATTTATCCATCTTTTTCCTCACCCGCTGTCCCTCTCGCTCACAAACACACATATAGCACATGTACACACCTTCCATTAGACCACAGTCAAGAGACTTTTCCTTTTTTTTTCCCCTGCATACGTCCCAAGACATTGCCCTGTGTATACAGGTATGAGATTACAGTGACAACAGACATAAATATTGCTGTAAGCACTAGCATGTGAGAGGTGATAAAATAACCGGCGCAGTTCCTGAGCGGATTGTCCCATATGTGTTTGTTTTTTTGTTATTTTTGGTATTTGCAAGGGCTTTGTGTAGATAAGAGAATTAATGCATCATGACAAATGTCGCCCAGCAATGATATATTGGAAAAAGGCAGAGAGAGAAAGATGTAACTTTGCAAAAAGCATTAGAATATGAATTCTTAAATGTTGCGGGCCTTGCCATCAATAACAGAAGCACGGCATGAATGAGAATTCTTGGCTAAAATCAAAATACTTGGGATCAGCAGCATCCCAGGTCTTGTCTAATGGCCTTTGTAGAAGCCGTGGAATGGTTCCACACAGTCAGCTGTTTTTTCCACTGTTGATCTGCTACAGCTCAAACGGTTTGAACATGTTTGTGCCGACTGGAGCAGAAGAGTGAAGGAAAAAACTATTTTAATCAATATTTCTTGTTTTTTTAACCATTAAAATTATTTGCTGACATTTATCAATTTCTACGTAATCTTTTGTTTTTTGTGGCCCAAACGTTCAGTTTTATATCTCTTTTGGCCGTCAGCCGAAATTGCTAGACTAGACTAAAGTGTTTTGGTGACTGAAATTGTGGTGCATTCCAAAACTTTATACAAATGACTTTTATTTGTTGCTCCTTGAACCAAACAAGAGAAATTCTGTTTACTTTGCAGGATGTAAGCTTTCGATTCAACACCACATCTGTGTTTGCAGAGGAACGAGAAAATGCTTGATTTGAATTTGATGAAGCATATTTTCTGTGGAAAGAGTAAACATGTTTTGGTGTAGTGTAGACATGAACCTGTCGATACAGGATATAAACATCGAATGTAAATATCGTTAATAGCAACTAACCATGTAGACAAATATGCATGAGCTTAATTATTGGGGCTAAAACAAAACTATATATCATGCTGTATTGCAGTGTATTGTATTGTATTGGTGTATAGTGATTAGCATGTTAGCTTGTGGCTAGCGTGTTAGCTTGGAGCTACAATATAATCTTGTGGCTAGAGTGTCAAATCAGGTCACAGCCTTTCGTTACAGTGTGTTTTTATGATGTTAATTGCTCTAATAAACTGGAAAATGAAATAACATGAAGCACATTTTCAGCCACTCTTTACTTTTGCTGTATCACTGCTTATTTTTGCTGTAGAGAATCAGGACATTTCCATTTCTTACTGAAATAAATTTTGCATTTTGAGAATCATTACACTCACAAGAAAGCGACAGTGCTAGCTCCAGACTTCTGAGGGTTAAGTCTGAGTAAAGGCTGTGGACGTTCAGCCTTTCTTCTTTTAACAAGACGAGATTCATGTGTAAATGGAATCTGCATTCATCAGTACTAGAGCTGATATAGATTCTCCTGCTAGGTTATAAAAACTCCTGCGGCAGTTCGTCTCTGTCCGATTTTACGTAATGGGAAGCGTTTTTGTGACGACAGGAGGAGAAAATACTGAGAATGTAAATGACTTTTTTTCCTGCTGCTTTCAAAAGGTGAGACAAAGGAATGAGGAAAAAAGCTCCAATTCATTAGGTGTCAGTCTAATTTCAGCAGGAGGTGCAATTCATTACGGGGCGCAAGTCAATTTCCTCTCGTGTTTGGTGGCAGGTTTATAGATCCAGTGCTGAATATTTTTCCTTACCTGATCTGAAGATTTTAGACAGACACACTGGAAAAAAAAACAAAACCAAATGAACTTTGTGCTTCCTGATTGGTGGATAATTGTTGCAGAGCACCGGTGTGTGTAATTGAAGCAGAATCTGTTTTGTTTTGTTTTTTCTATTATGTCGTCCGTTTACCTTGTAAATGGATGCATTTGCATTTTGTGGTGTTGCCTGTTTACTTGCATGCCAACAGCACGGTGTCAGTCACAATTCGTTTCAATATCCCAGTGTGAGCCTTTTAACAATGCGATGATATAATGAGGTTTTTGGAGTTGTACTCGCTGCACGCTCAGCAGTGGTGGTTGCTTTTTGAATTGAGAGGAAATGAAGCATAGCTGATGCTTTTTAGATCTGCATATATAACAACTACAACCAGAACCATTTGCACATCTGAAAGGATAAGCTGTACACATCCTTGAAGAAAAAAAAACAACAACAAAAAATAGATTTGCCCTGTTTCCCTTAACCCAGATGTAGTCATTCATCCAAGACATGTTGATGTTGTATGCCATCAGTTAGTTATAGACACAGTTCAGGCTAAGAGGGCAATTCCAGCAGCTTTTCAAAACTTCTACATCAGTAAATGAGATGTACACAGAGACATTCCAAGTGTTTAGATGTGAAATGGTTCATTGACTGTGATTTCTTTACAGTGGTGGTGAGAGGACCCAGAACTCTCGACGTCTTCAAGGCAAAAATATTTCATATATTATCTATAAAATATATGATCTACATGTGTCTTCTGAAATTCTTATGTGATGTTGATGGAAAAAATGTTACAAATTAAAAGAAAAAATGTTTTTAGGGACTGTTTTTGCTTTACAACACTCTGGATGTGCATCTCCTCCATGAATCTATTTTTAAAAATATGTTTTATGCCAAAACCTTCCATTGCAAAACAACGTCTCAGGCATCAGGCCACGTATTTGCAACTTTTTTTGTGCAGTATATTTCATATGATGTGATGTAGCTTTCAGAGGCAATAAACTCTTTGGACGTCTTGTGCCCATAACCACTTTTTCTTGTGAACAGTTATTTTTGTTACGTGACATAAAGGAAATGACAGTTGTATGAAATAATAGTAAAGGGAAAAGCCTCAACACTGCTGCACAGTGCAGTATGAGCTCCTGTTACTTGTTATCTACATTAGCCTTGTAGCTCAAATGCAAAACTAATGAAGCAAACTTCAAACTCCATATATGTGTTGATGATCATCTACATTTGGATCAGTTGTGTAAATTTAAATTTACATTTAAGCGCATATTAGCCTAGCCATAGGCATGCACACGCACAAACATGCTCTGAAAAGGTTGCTAATCTAGTCAGGTTAAACTGAAATGTGCTGAAAGCCCTTTCTGTTGCATTATTGAGGCCCTCGGCGAGCTGTGTAATGACCATTTGAAGTGTGAAACACCTTTCTTTATTTCCTCCCAAAGGCATCATTAGGCACAGCTAAAGAGGAGGATAAACAGAGAGAGTCATCGGAAGGCACAAAGTGAAGTTGTTAAAGGATTCTCTGGAGCATGTTGCTGTATGCAGGGAGGTGGGATGGCTCTGGTTCACTGGAGCTCAAGACCCTCATCTCAGTGCCCTGGCTAGTAGTGAGCCCTTCTCCAGGTCGATTTCCTATGTTTCTGTTGTCTGACAACAATTAATGGTCTTTATTGGTGCTTGACTGGTCGTCTGCTGGCCCTTGTTTTGTACTGAGTGTCCGTTCACCTTGTCCCAGGCAGGCTGTAACATGAAGGCCTGTGTCCTTCACAGGGCCCATTTGTCACTCCGAAAGAGGTGACCATTCCTGGCACTAAATCGCCACCTGCTATGAGCAAATTAAATATTGAATCGTGCTATTGACTTGTAGATCTAATTTGAAGTGATTACGGATGAGCAATAATGGCGCGGAAAAAGAGCCCGGGTGTTTTAATATGCTCTACAGGCCTTCTGTTAGGGGCCAGATAATTACCTGAATGTGCGAATGGTGGAGTGGCGTTATGGAAAGGGGTGGCGGAGGAGCAAAGGTCAGCCCCCTCCTCTGTCCCGTACTCTGTGTAGGCTGGCTTTCAGCAGAGCCACATGCCAGTTGTGATTTGGCCCTGGTCTGCTTTTGCTGATGGTTGTGGGTTTGGAGTTACTGCCTGTTGTGTGATGGGTGTCAGTTAGTTCCCGGCAACTTGGCAAAAACAGGATGTAACCGAGAGCTCAGCCACGGGGCACCAAGCAATGAGTCTCCAGAGAGACATAGAGCCTCAGTCATAGAGCACTGTACCTGTTCAGAATAGTCTGATTAACGTGCACTGGGGTGAACTATACCAGGGAAAAAGTCACATAGCGATATTTAAGGCTGTTGTGTTAAATATTGCTATATTTGAGTAGATTTTTCAAATCGCAAAAGCAGCCGTTTTAATTCTGTCCTATAGTCTTATGTAAAACTATGTGTTTTGTTGAATATCTTAGTGAAAATAAATGAACACATTCTGTACAGACAACACACTTTTAATCACAATTACTGTTTATTTGCTAAACGGAACATTGAGGGAAAGTAAACAAAAAAACTAAATGTTTTTTTTCTCCATATATTAAAGCGTCATTAGAGCATTTTAACAGAGATGACCATGTTTTCATTGTCGAGAGAGAAAGTGATAGATTGTGTAACTATAGATGCATCAGAACTACAGCCAGAGCGTTTGTATGTCTTGGCTATGAGGAAGCCAATCGGTATATGTACTGTCTTGCATTTCCAGCAGCTGAACTGGAGCTGACAGCAGGGATGCTGAAGGACAGGTTTCAACAGGACGACTGAGACAACAGAATAAGCATTTTTTTGAAGTGATGGAGGGAGGGCGGGTGCTCGTTTCTTTTCCTGTAGCTACACACTGGCCTTCCAGTCATCAATAACCTGTACATGCGCCTGGCAAGCCTCTGCAGGACTCCCTGATTCGGCTGCTGTCCCAGGTCCGTGCCATTTCTCCTCAGCATGTCCCTGTGGCTCACAGGCACATCCGGCCGCTCCGCAGACGAGGCAGAAGCGCAGGGAACGAAATGAACATTCAGATCCTCTGTGTCAATATTTGCTGGCGGGCTCTGCCCAATGCTCTGATATTGAAAGCTGCCATCACACCGAAGAGGGCGAGGGACCGCGCAACAGCCCGACACCCGACATTAATAACAGGAAGACGAGGGATGAGAAAATCAAGACAGCTTCACTTCCCCTGGTGCCAGAGTTGCTAACACATTGCAGTGAGCTGTAAACACTTTTCCAACAGAATTGTATGACTTTACAGCAAACTAAGGAAACATTGAGCTGTTTTTCATGGAACAAAAAGGAAAAAGAAACACCAACAGTTTTCTCCCTCGCCTCAAATGTGTTTGATCAGCAAAAACATCTGGCCTCTGAAGTTTGCTTCATTAGTTTTGCACTGGAGCTACGAAGCTAGTGTAACCAACAATTAACGGAAGCTTTTGATACACAAATTAATATCATGCACACTAGAGGTGGGCGATATGATGATGTTTATCATTATCGTAATAGATGATGCCACAATATGCTTTTCTGAGCATATCGTAGATATCATCAGTACTTAAAAAACACTAAAAATGGCATGTATTATTACAAAGAGATCGCTATTTCTGCTGGGTCTACTGGTTCTTATTTTTCTTTTGAAACCTCACGCATATCGTGTCTCGAGAAAATATCGTGAAATATCATGATGATCTATGAAATATGAGTGCAATATCACAAAACTGGAAAAGTTTTCACAAGACACGTTACGTCACATCATTCGTTTTTTCGGCCATCTATTAAGTTGAAGCAAATGTAGTGCCACATTTAAAAATACCATCAAAAACTGTGAACACTGCACTAAATCCAATGAAACTAATTTGGATTTGTAAACTAATTGTGATTTGTAATTGATTATTATTATTCAAAATTATACATTAATAATTTGTAATAAAAAATGCAGTTGAGATTTATTTCTAATGTTCTTAGAAAGGCAAATTGTGGCATATTGTAGCGTAATTTGTCACGATAATGCTAAATATTGTCATACTGCCCAGCCCTAATCCTGATATTACATTTTACCATAGTGCACACCCCTAACACAGACTGCAGGCCTAACTTGCTCCAGACCACATCAAGTGGTTAAGCGGTCTCAAATAGATCTGCTTACTCGGTGCGTCTGACGCTTTATGACATACATGGCATGTACGTATCTGCCAGTGCTGATACTTAAAAATGACCATAAAATGTAATTACGGAGAAATGTACCAGTTGTAGATAGTTAGAAATACAGTAAAATAAATACATCGTTAGATATTAATTTAAAATATCAGTCGAGTCTTAACGTCTGTCCAATTTAAAGTAATCCTGAAATTATCATGCATCCCTATTAAAAACATCCCGAAGCCAAAATTTTGTCTGTACTTCTGTTTTTTTATCATATAATCTTTGCAAGTCTGGGTAATCTAAAGATATACACAGCAAACTTTGACGCTAAACACCTGTCTTTACTTCACTCCACTCCATTAGGAGCGAAGGGACAGTTGTGTGAATACAATTTTTAGCCAGGCTATTACTTTAAGCTGGAAAGCGATCAAGCTGTCTTATCTCTGGTGTACTTCATGTACCGAACTGAAGTGAAGGCTGAAGTGAGAGAGACTAACTGGAGATCTGTGCTTTACCTCATCTGCTGCAAGAGCCAGTGGGCTTCTCTTTGTTGATAGCGCAATAGAGGGGAGGAGAAGAGAAAGAAAGGGCAGAACAGGGTTGGAGAGGGGCCTCGCAGTTGATTAAGACTGAGAATCCAATTGGAGCGTGCACTGTGTGGTCGATCTTATCACACCGCTCTTTCTCCCTTCAAGGCTCAGCGAGCCACGAGGCCTACTTTTTCATGTGCCACAGCTTCTGTCATTTCTTCTGCGGCACTGCGTTCACACGCGTGCGCGCTTTAATTAAACGCTGAATGTGGAGTGCGCAGGCTGGAAACTCTTTGTGTTCGCCAGATGAATTCACTCGCTCATTTGAAGTCTTACCTGGACTTCATTGTTTTAGACCAGCCAGGCTGGACGTTTTAGTCTCTGGTGACGGGGCCGTGCGGCAGCGAGACTCCTTTCAACCCAACTATTGATTGCGAGGGCCTTTTGTGTTCTGAATACCGTGTTGAAATAGGTATTAAATGCGGCCTAAGGCGATTTGGAGTATTTTATTTAAGCTTTATGAAGTGTTTAAACGGGTGAACAGCTAAATCAATATCGATTGTTAAAAGAAGGACTGAGTTGTCAAATAATCCTGGACCGACTGTGATCTCAGTTCACCAGCACCTGATTTGAGTTGGTTTTTTTAACCTCTGCAGTGATTTGCTTCTGAACAGCCAGGCCTGATTAACAGGCCCCATTCGGCTGGCTCTCATTCTCGTAATTTGATGGTTGCTGCTGGTTATGGTGTCCCCCCGCAGGCCCGTTCCATTACGGTGAAAGGAGGCACCAACGCACTGCCCCAGGCACAGGGAACGGAGGCAGGGGGTCTTTCTTTGTCCCCACAAACCTGTGGGAATGCACAGGAAGTATTTAAATATATATGAAAAGCTGCCTCTTACAACTTTAATATCAGAACTGTCTCTTTTAATTTAAAGTCAGGCTTTAGCAAAACCGGCCTGTTTAGCAGAGAATGCATATTTTACCACGGTCTCTCAATAAAACAGATCTAGAAAAAAGCAAAACAAGAGCGATGCCGAAAACCCTTAAGTAGATTGACTACGGCTTCAGTCATGCCGAAAGTGCCTAATGCTCAAAAGTAATTCGAAACTGCCTGCTGATCTAGTTGTTTACTCCTGACAGATGACCGGCAGAGCTCAGGATTAAGAGCTAGTTGGGGATTTACTGGCTATCCGTGGGGCTTTTGTCAATAAATGAGGGCTCTGGAGGTGGCAAAAGAAAGTTGCGACCTGTGTTCTTTTGTTTATTGTTTTTTTTGTTTTTTTTTGTTTTGTTTTTCGTCACCCTGTTGCACAATGGCTCTGCTCTCTGTGGCTCTTGGAGAAAGAATGGCCCCTCTGTGTGGAGTTCCAGCACCTCTGCAGTGTCCTGCTGGGCTCTGGGTGCTGGGGAGACTGCTTGCTGACGGACAGTAGGCTGCTAGCTGTTGTGTGGCCGCCGCCACTGCCACTCTTTGTGGCTGCATCTGCTCGGGCCTATTGTTAGAAGGAGTCCATCTGCTGGCCTCTCTACACTACAAAAACACACGGACCCCTATAAGCCCCCCCTCTTTCTCTGTCTTTTACTCTCCTTGCTCTCTCTCTCTCTCTCTCTCTCTCGCTTTCCAAAGCCTGCCGCATACACAGGCAAACCCCCTTCAAATCCCCTCCCCCCTTCCATCTCTTCCATCAGAGTGTGCCAGCTGTCCCCTTTCCCTCTCACCTCCCCTCCCTCTCTCTCTTTCTTTCTGTCTCTCTATATCTCTCTCTCCCCCCTCATGCCTGCAAGGCCCTACTCCCACAGGAGCCATAACACAGGGATACAGAGTGGATAGTGGCAGACGATCCATGCAGTACAACACAGCAATAAAAGACTCTGCCAGAACTCTAACTGCTGAAGGAAAGTCATCTCTCACATGTTCTTTTAGAACGTTGGGTTATAGTTCAGCGGCAGCGCAAAGTCACATTCTTCTGCGTGTTTACTTTGATTTTCTAATCACTTAAACTCTCCAGCACTTCTCATCTTAAAGAGCTTTACATTTCAAGTCGTACTCAATGCATTGAAGATGACAGTTGTGACTATTGATCATGCTGCCCTGAGGGTGTTGTAAAATTAGCAGCATAATCAGCCACCGGGCGTCTACTGAATTCATGGCTGCACGATCAGAGATGTGCATAGCGGGTAATTTTGATATTCGTGTATCCACAACAGTTTATTAACAGGTATCTGATTGAATTGAATAAAGTATTTAGGCTAAATTAAGACATGGCTGGAGGTTGACTCTCTTAAGTAAAAGCTAAACTAAAGAGGACAAAGTAACACAGAAATAGCAATGAGCAGAGGAATACATTTGAAAACATATTTTGCCATTTAAAAAAAGCCACGGGGAACTGGTCGTATTTATGTCTGCTGACGTAGGCATCAAACAGGTGGAGGTAACAAAGGCTGCCTCTTCAGAGGTGAGCTAAAACAACAGTTAACTGGTGAAACACTGGATGGTGATGAGGATTTCTCTGGTACTTTCTCTTCAGTGGACAATGTGCCAACATGTTAGTTTGTCAGAGAAATGTATCTCCACTGTTTCTGGACTTAGAAAACCTCAGCTAGAGTTGTTAGGTAGCTATAAAGCTGTGCTACACGTTCTTCCTCGGTCACATTCCTAACAACACGTCCTGGCACCAAAACCTATTATCTCCATTTTCTCCGGCTCCAGTATGTGAAAGTTTCATGATGACTGGACTAATGGAAATTATTTAAAATGGCTTGTAAGCAAATCATTTTACATTAACTTACATTGAAAGTTAAGAACACTTTGTCTTCTCCTGTAAAGTTTCCGTTTTTGAGATAGGAGGTTTTGTTCTGACAGCGACAATATATTAAAAAAGCATTAGCAAACCAGTAACATGGCATTTGGCTGCATTATTAACCAAAATAATTTACTTTTCAAGGAGTACAGGAATGCCTTTCTGGAGCTATGATTGGTCATATTACACAAATGTTATGATTGATTAGAGGGCTTGTTTGCATGTAGCAGCCTTCTGTCATATCAGTATGTCAAAAAACAATATCTGAATTGTGAAGTTGGTTAGTAATCCACATATTCATATTGCTACATACATGCATGAATGTAAGGCAAGCATTTTATTCCAGCTCTATTTAATAACAGCACCAGCACTCAAACTGTAGGCTGCTTCAGCCAAAGCAGCTTACCTTTACGTTTGGCAAAGCCTGCTGTGTTGCGTGGGGTATTTATGCCAGTCTTATGATCTCAGTTAAGTGTGCAGTGCTAGACTGCATAAAGGAACACTCATATTTTCACTACTTAGCAACCTCAAAACTCAGAAGTTCCAGTGATATTGAGAAAAACAGTGTACGTATGTACGGCTTTGGAACATTTCTGATTACAACAGGGCATGATCAAAACCATTTTTGATCAATGGCTTAGAATCCCTTATATGTGCATGCCGCCATCTACAAAATGATGATGTGACTTCAGAAGTCTATTATAAACCAGTTTTCCATGGCGCAATGGAAAAAAGAAAATATCTCCTGTCTTTCTTTCTGTGGCAGTCAGGTGATCAGCTACTGCAATTCTCAGCAGATGTCCTTCATCTTTGCTGATCAAACAAGTTATTAGTGGAATTTTGCCTGGACCACACTCTAGGATGGGTTCCAGTGTTTCAGGCCCAAAAAGCCTTAGGACTCATGTCCTTCTGGCTCAGGGCCTAAACGCCCTTAGCAAGAACATAGCTACAGTGCTGCCAGTCGCATAGAACATGGCGTAGGCTTTTTGGGTGCATCATAAAGCATAGAACAGAATTGGAAAAATAAGACGAAGTGAAGATATAAGTGAAGAGAGAGAGAGAGAGAGAGAGAGAGAGAGAGTTAACAGAGAGAGGAAAAATATGTTAAACTTTTGTGAACCAGCAACGACAGACATTAACCAGACAATAATTAATACCACATGTAACGGCCAGCACACAGCATCTAGCACCTCAGCCGTTTCTCATCCTCTTATTACCTCCCATTAGGAGCCAACAGTTAGGATGATCAGTGTCGGTCATCACTACTCTATAACTCCTCTCGCGCCATTCACTTCATATAGAGAGTTTGACCTTTCCGCAGTCGCTGATTGTTGCCATGGTGAGTCAATAGTCTTCGGCAGTCTGTAGTCTCTCTGGGCTGGGCTGGCCTAGGATGAAGGTGAGCAAATAAATGTCCTCATTATGTCAGGGGCTGCAGATTCCATATCGCTCCCTTCAGAGTCAACTCTCCTCACTCTCTTATTCCAGCCTAATATTAAAGGCTCCTGTGCCCGGTGCAAACAAGAACTCCATTCCCTGTTATTTCGTGGCCTGCACCGATAACAGGCAGCTATTTATTTGTGCTGCAATGATAATACACTTTGAGGCCTGGATAAGGGGAAAACATATTTGAAAGGCTTGCCTTACTCCAAGTAATGGCACATTTTAAAAAATAGCTTAATCACACATCACCGAGAATCGTAATGGCCTAATTTACTCGGATATGTACGTATAATAAACACTATGAAGCTTTCAGAAGAGGATGATGGTGCCTCCTCAGAAACCATGGGAGGCAGAACCAAAGGGCATGGTATTAAAGAGCAATGAAAACTGAGTTTTTCTTCCCAGAAATCCAAAGTGAGGCTCTGTCCAGGCTCGGTGTGTTTGTCTGACAGCTACATTTAATGTCTTGACAGAGAGAGAAGAGAAAGAGAGAGAGGGATGGCTAGGAGAGTAATAGGAGCTGTGTGCTCAGGGAAAGGTGGCCTGTGTGAGCTTTGACTGAACAGCTAAGCTGGAGCTTTAAGTCGATATTGGCAGTCACACTCTGTGCTTAAAGTACAGCAAAAGAGTAGCCCTTCTCTCCCTGATTTCTCAATCATTAACGTGACGATGCCTGGAATACCTTGCCGCTGTTCTGTTTCTGCAGGGATGCACTCATATGGAATGTCTGGTCTCATAACAAAAAAGTGATGATTACCACTTGGCTGTAGCCAGTACAAATATCAGTAAGTGCTTATTGTCATATTCTACAAATGACTTTATTTTGACTGACTCACAATGGCAGTTTTGCCAAAGACTTTTGACCATTAAGATTTGTTTTTTGGGACGTTCTGTGTTTTTTATTTCATTTGGTTGGTTTTACACTGCAGTGGTTAAAGTGCAGCAAATAATACACGTTGGTTTTCCTTTGACTGGTTGGAAATTTGGCAGGGATACAAGACACGCTCTGTTCCTTGCACATTTGCCTTAATTAAACAGCTGATTTTTTCTTGTACATTGCTGCTGCAAGTCACCCTGTAAAGCCTGAAATACTAATTTCAAAATCAGTGGAGTGGCGCAACCATCTAATCTTTGGTCTTATCATCAGGAGATTGCAAGTTTGATCCCCGGTGATGCTTCAGCCATCTCTCTGGGTGGGTAGGATGGCCCTCACTCTCTCCTCATCATCTTTTAGCTGACCTAACAGAATTGGCGGTCAGCGCTCTCCTCCAAGCACATTTAGCTTTCCAATGGCGTTGTGTTAGCGGCAGTTCGAAAAGATATGGTAGCCAGCTTCACAAAACTCTGGGGAAGCTTGTGTTTGCCTTCGCCCTCCTAGCACTGTTGGCAGTGTCTGATTGGAGTCCTAACTAGTGGGTGGAATTGGAAATGACTTAATCGGGGAGAAAATTAAAAAAACAAAATCACTCCGAAACAGTCAGAGGTGTCAGGTCAGATTCTCAGACCCTAATCTATGTCTCTATGCAGTAACGTCACTCGCACAGGCTCTAAAAGAAGGTCCAGCTCAAAATGTAGGTCTCAATTTTGGTTCGTGTTTTTGGTCTGTAGGTCTCAATTTTGGTCTGTAGCAAAAAAGGTAGGTGCAAAAGTGCCCTTCTTAGCATACCTGTGGCTTCTCTACCTAAATGGTGAAATCAAACCTGCAATTGTCTGAGTATTAGGTTGTGGAGTTATCCACGATGCTACTCATGTTAAAGATTAAAAATAGAATTTTCCCATCTATCTGCACATAATGTATTACTTGTCAGTATATCATGCACCCTTGCTTTTGTTTTCCAGGCCTTTTAATGAGTCCTGCAGGAAGATGCAAAAAGAGTATGTTATGTAGGAGAGAAGGGAGTCTAAAATGAAGGGAGTTGAGCTGCTGAATGTTTGATGGTGCGGAGCTGGCGCTGAGGGCCCTTCAGGCCTTGTTTGCATGCATTAGCAAAGGGCTCGGGGCCCCAGCTCAGCCAGATGTAATTTCCAATGCCACAGAGGGCACTGACCCCTTCTGACAGGCCCTGCCAGAGTTAAGTGTGGCCCTGATTACGTTTTCATAGGCACGAACCTCCTGTTATGCAGGCGGGTGCCTCCTCATATCCACAGACCCTCAGGGAGCAGCCTAGTTCATTTGGAACCCTCGACTCCATGCTGTGGATAAAGTAAAGAATTTGTTGAAAGACTGCTGATGTCCGTATACGGCTCACACAGGTTTCAGCATATCCCAAGGTCTTTAACACCAGCATAATTTTCAGCCTAGGACTACTAATGCAAGGAACAGTGTGCAAATTAGAAATACAGTGTAAATGCTTATTGTTTTTTTTTTTTTTTTTTTTTTTTTTGCTTGGCATCGCTGGGATCTACTGTTGTACTGACAGAGGAATACTTCATCCTCATCCTGGGCTGACAGCTCAACATATGCTCAGGCGTTGGACTGTAATGGAATCTACCCCCAGCAGGCCTTCCTGTGTAGCTAGTGGGGTGCAGTTAGTGGGGAGCTGGGAGTGATGAAACAAGAAGCAAGACAGAAGAGTCTTGTCGAATTATCAGCTACTGCCTCTGTCTTTTCTGTTATTCTCAGTTTGGCACTAAGCTTTGTACATCATTTACAGATGAGTTCTAAATATTTCTGTACTCTGTGGGTCATCTTTATTGTATGCCTCCTTAAGTCAATGAAATAAAAATGATCCACAGAAATAGTGCTCAGTTGCAGTTGCTGGGCTACTGGGTACTAGGATTTTCCAACATTTGCACAAATGTCCATCACTACTTGACTATCCATTTTACAGCAAAACAACATTGTGCTGCTAGCTGTCGAGAAAGCATTACTTTGTGCTTGGGAAATAATGAATCATCACACCAAAATAAAAGCTTTTAGTAGCTAGTAGAGGGCTGTATACCAGTCCCTCCAGAATACCACTGAAATTCTTCCACAGGCATGGGTTTTTGTCATAACTGTTATACTGATAACATGATATACAGACAGCGCAAACCACACTAATGTTATCCCCTTTAGCTGAGTGCTTGAGGTGGTTTTAGTCACACTTAAAATAAAAAGTAAAAATGTAGCTGATCCCTAATCAACTTCCACTGTCTAATCTGTTGCATCTCAAGTAATCCACTTTGTTTTTGAGGCAGCTGACATAAAGAAATGGCCTTTTTCTAGATTAGTCATTCTCTTTGCCTTTGCCAGTTGATACAGTGTGATTGACTAATATTTTCCTAATTCCAGCAGGATCAGCGGCACTAGTGTATGGGAAGTATGTACAAGACAAAAGACTTGAGAAATTTGACAGAACTTAAGATGAACTTTTGTAAGTTCAGACATGAAACAGTACATAGCGCTGTTTAGTATTAGAAAGCAGCATTGGTTTATATAGGTTTATCTAGCCTAGTAGCTTTATTATTAAAATTAAATATATAAAAATAACTGATATGTACTGAATCTGTCAGAATTTTTCATTTTGGCCATACCGCCTCTATAATTAGGAGCTTGTAGTGACCCGGCCATGTCAGAGATGTGTCAGAAAGGTTCACACATCTCTTGTAAGTGAGAGGTTGATTCCAGTCCATAGTCAGCTGTGGGTTATTTGTTTTGTTCCACTGCTTTAAGAGTCTTAACCCTCTCATAAAAAACAGCTGTAAAATGTATGCATAAAAAAATCTAATGCCTTGCTTCTCATCAAGAACAGCAGAAGCGAGTGAGTCGTGGGACTGGCAGCACCTGGCGCAAGCTGCTGTTTCCTGGTTCTGTGGTGTCGTATGGAATCTCCTCGACTTGAAGATGATGGAAGATGACAGGAAACAGGCGGGGTCTCTCGTAATGAAGCTCCAGCTAGGCAGGAGGGGAGGCCTTGCAGTGGCTGCGCTCCATGTACAGTGGCCTGTTAATACAAAAGTGCTGTCATACGTCAAAGAAGTATTAAGTGCATGGACAAACGGGACCGCACCAGCATAAAAGGACAAAAAGTCAGTTATAAACAGTTATGATTGTATTATAATCTAGTTCTGTTCTTGGATGCATGGCCACAAGTTAAGGAGTAAGGCCTAACTGCATCACTTATTAGTGGTGTGCTTTGCTGAAATTCATGAAGACTTAATGGACTGCTGAAATTAGTATTGAGCTCCACTGACTTTCGTTATCTATATTTCAAATGCATTTGCAGTGTTTTTCTTTATCAGAGCCCTCGCTTGGTTGAAGGGAGCCCCTCTGCTTCGACTCAGCTTGACAGATATAAGACGTGACTATTTGACTCTAATAAAGCAGAGGGGAGTATCTCACTCTGAGAAGCGACAGGGAATTGGAAGCATGAGATTCGATCATTCTAGCTTGAGAGAGGCTGTGCTGAGAACAGCAGGCAATGTCAATGTGTCACAACAGGCTAGATTACATTTCTATTGTGCTTCCCTCATTGCCAAATCAGTCATTTACACGCATTTGTCCTTTGCGTCGAAGCAGAAAAGAGAAGGTTTAATTGCTCAATGAAAACAGTGCTAATAGTGCTCTCAGTAAAAACTAGCAGGAGCTGGTTTGCATTCTCCAGATAAAAATCTTTAGGTGAAGTACCCTTGTAATACTGCCAGTGTGACATACCAACACGTCTTTGCTACTGTTGTACTACATCACTCGTCTAGCGGCACCACATCTCTGTTATATTACGGAATGCTGTTCTTTGAAAAAATAAAAAGAATCTTAAGGTTTCCAACTCCCATAGGAAATGTTTTCATCAGCACACTCAATTCTGCGTCGAATGTTAAGCAAGAGCCATATGGATGTTTTTCATTAGAACAGAAAATTTATTCGTTTTGCTTTGAAATGTGATGAACTTTTGCATGGAAATGAAGAGGACATTAAACACACCATTTCATTTAATAATACAAAGTCCCTGCTGATTTCACTGATACAATATATGGCACTAAAACTATTCGGAGCCTTGGTATTCATCCTTAAATGTGAAGGTTACTCCATTTGCCTTTAAGACTCTCCTTTATAGATGCAGTTGCTGGGTTACTTATGAGTGTGGTTAATGCTTTCACACATCTGCACCAATGTCCATCACTACCTGAGCAAAGGACATCCATTTTCATCAAAACAAAATGGTGCTGCTTTGTGCTAGCCAGCAGAAAAAGCATTTGCTTTGTACTTTGGGAAATTATTACATCCGCAGGCTGAAATTTGAATGCATTTAGTTCCTCACAGTGGGTCACAATATCAGATTAATTCTGATTGTCCGAAAAAGTTAACTTCTCAAGCCATCCTCCCCAGACATCAAAATGCCTTTTCACATAGGTGAGAGGTGGTCTTGCGTAGTGCATTCCAATGAGTCCATAGTCAAATGAGGGAAAATTAGACCCTGGGCATGTATGATTTGCATTTAAATGGATTTATTGTGTACAGATGGCGTGACGGGCAGCGGCCACACTATCAAATTGTTTTCTCTGTAAGGAAATTGGGAGTCGGGATTTAATTTTGCTTCTTCCATAGACTGCCACATCAAAAGCTTTAGTGGACAGTTTTGGTGTCTGCTATTTCTGCTGCACGGTAATGACGGCAGCGTGTGATGTGTATCTAAACGAGGCCAAAGGAACTATATTAATAATAATCTCCTCTTACTGGGACATAATGCTCAAGATGAGCTGTTGTTGTCTCCTCTTTTCAGAGCCATGCCTCTCCAGCTTCTTTTTTTTCTTTTCTAGGTGGATTCTGAAAGGAGAGTGATTGTTACCATGGCAGCAATAATAAAAATAAAACAAAAACATCCTCACTGCATGACTTTGAACTGCGGAGGAGATCAAGTAAATCATCATTTTAATGTTCTCTGAAATGCAGCCGATTGTTTTTGAATGATTTTTAATGAGTTTGATTAAAGTTGCACCGCTACCCATGTAGAATAAGATGTCAGCTCTTGAAACAGCTTTGGTGATACAAGGTTGCCTGTCAGGTTTATTCTTACACTTTGTGCGCACCAGATGGGCCTGCTTGTTGTTAGGCATGCAGTTTCAGCTGCACCCCACTTGGGACAAGGGCTCAGGGAAATATGGCGTCTGTCAAATGCCAGATCTCAATACGCTGCGCTTCTTTTGTTTCAACTCACCATTGCAGTGCCTGAGTCAAGAAAGTCTATGCAGAATCGAGGGCCATCAGTTTTTACTGTAAGGATGGCTTTCCACTGACTTTTTGTTGTTTTTGGGTCACATTGTATCCATGTGTTGATTGATTTCCACCATAAGATACCCTTGGCAGCCACTCAGCCAGCCTCTTATCAGCAGGACGCATGGGAGGCTGGCCCAGTGCCCAGGGTTTGGCAGGAGGATCTTGGTAACAACTCAGACGGCCCTGCCAAACACACACAGCACAGGGCACCCCTGGATTATCCTACTCCCCTGTGGGAGCACCTTAAGTCAAGGCCTTGGTTCAAAGCACCGTAGGTGGGGATGGCTCCTGTTCCCTTCCGTACCCGTCCGGGAACACTTGACTTGGGAGGATGCCGTATGGGTCTACTCTGCAGACAAACCAACTATGGCACACTCTTGACACATGTCGTAGATCGATGTTTTGATGCCATGCTAAAAAAGTGCCTTTTTCTATGGCAGGCACTGATGGCCACTGTGATCCATGCCCACATAAAAGACATCTAAAAAGAAGCAGCTGAGAAACTCTTTGCAAAGAACTGGTTGCAACATGGGATCACAGGATGCAAGAATAGTACCACACCAAAGGACTCCAGGGAGTAAGCTGAAGGTTCCAAAGAATGGACACTCCTTCAGACATCATCTCAGGCCTGAGTTCTAGTGAATCATTAAAGTAGTGAGACCATAAAGGCTGAGATGAGATGTGAGGTCTCCACAGTCTCCGCAGTTGCTCTGAGGGGAACCTTTCCCAGGTTTATTCGACCTGCTCCATCAACGGGCCCATGGCTCTGATCGGATGGCGAGATTTGCATCCCTCACCACATCTGTCTGTTTCTCAGAAACCCTTGGGCAGCTTCCCACCAACCTATTGCTCTGATCACACACAGCTAGCGCTGCCTCTGTCTTTTTGAGGCCAATGCCCACTTCGAGGGCAATGCTCAGCGCAGACCTTTGAGCTCAATGGCAAGCTGATGCCAATATTCACTGTCTTTGATGCCTTCTGATAGGAGTCAGGAATTACATGAATGAATCATCGGGCGCTCAAAGAGAAGCTAGCGCGAGCGCTTTTCAGAAGATCGGGCCGACATCAGAGAGCTCGTTTTCTTTTCCTTTCCGTCAACACAGCCTGTTAATCATTAGGTGGCACCCAGGGATGAAAAAGCAACAGCAGTGTGGCCGTTGATGAAAGGGAATTGGGATGCTTGGCTGATTCGTTTTCTGCATTGAGAGGAGGGGAGAGGTGGTGGAAGAAAACGGTTCATTACTGAGCCACTCTTAACTGCTGTCACCAACTTTAATGCGTGTTCCTGTTTAAGAGCTGTCTGTCAGGGCCCATCTTGGTCTTGTAGCAGCCAGCAACTGCACACAGCAAAGGCAGAGTTGTGAGAGCAACAGGCAATCACCCTTCTTTTCCTTCTTTTCCCCCACACTGTCTGTTCCTCACAGTCATCACCATAACAACACCTGCCTGCAGTGTGCATTTTGATTGGGTCGGGCTACCACATTCCTGGTCAGCATGCCGGGAAATAGCCCTTTCATGTAGTAGGTTTGTCGAGCAGTGTTACAAAGGCAGTGAAATGGATTTTTTTTGGGTTGCACTTTCTCTATGTGGACGCATATTAAAGTAATAGTCAAAAAATTTCCCTTAAAACATCTTTCTAATGTCACTTATGCAGTTGCAACATCCTGTAACAATTGGAATAGCGTTTCCATCTTATGGCCTGATAAAGAACAGAAATCACGTGCCACTCACCTGGGACTGTTTAACATCTGTATTTGATGGACAAATGCACATGCTTGATGGGCCTTAAACATCTCCCTAGAGATGACTGCTACATATCCTAGAGTATGGTGCCATTTATGTGTCCAAAGGACACCAATTTGCAGATTTTGTGTCCGTTTTAAAGACAACAGCTCTGTGGAGCAATTACAGCTGTGTGACACTGTTGTTATCTCCTGGTGTTGCATTTCACACGTTGTGTACATTAGTAGAGGCCTCTTTGCCTCAAAATCCATACTGAAGTGCTAATGGCATAACATGCACAATTAAGTCTCCCCTTCGGAGGCACACCCCTGATCCTGGACGGGGGAGGAGCAGTGCTGCTTGGCAGCCTGCCTACAACCGTAGTGCGACAGGACAGTGGAGTGTGAAAGGTAAACATTCAAACATGGCCTCCCTCGTAAAGCCCTCATTTGACCTCTCCAGCACTGCAGCTAACCTCACAAGATAATGAAGCCAGGTGCAAGCAACTCTGTGCATTTCAATACAGGAGATTCATTCCTAGCATCATCTTTTATAAGGTTCGGCAAAGCCGTACTGGTACTATAGTACTGTTAGTGTTGTGTGGCAGGCATTTTAGTCTACATTCACGGTCTTCCTGGAGCATGCCCCTATTTCACCCTTACAAAGATCCTTTTTCCCCTCATCGAGGCATTTTGTCTCTCCTCAGGGGAGCCAGTCTTTTAACCACTTGGTGTTTGAGTGAGGGTGTATGCAAGAGTGTGTGTAAGGGAGAGAGACAGTGTGTGTTAAGGAGGGGGAGCTGAAATGGGTGACCTTTGAGACAATCAGAGGTGCCCTGGGATGATCAAATGGCTGCACGTCGGGCCCACATCCAGGCTGGTGCTGAGGTTGCCTGCGGATTACATTGATCCCCTGAAACAATGGGGTCCACCGCACACATTGTGAGGGCATTAATAAATAACGCCAAGCAAATTAACTCCCCATTCACACCATAATGCAATGGGGAGACAAACGGCAGGACTTATGCTATGCTTTTTTTAGGACGTATGCTTTTAGGGCTGTTTAAGCATCCATACTGGGACTCTTTCATAGTATTTTTTTAATAGGAGCTTTCTTTCCTCTGCCTCTTTTCCCCCTATGTGCTGGATCCAGGTTAATTTGCCACTGTAGTGGTTAGCAGCTCTTCCATCCCTCAGTAAACAAGCGAGAGGGTTTGTAGGGCAGTAAAGCAAGGCCCTTGTTGGAGAATTCTCTTTGAGCTGGTCTTCTTGGCAACCATAGACACTAATGCGTTGGTGCCCATTAAGGTTGAGAGGGAAGCAAAGAAGGAGAAAGGGAGGCAAAAAAATAATAATCCTGAAGTGGAGCAGGAGGCTGAGAAGAGTTGATTCTTTTATTGAAAGTGATGGGATTATAGGGCAAGACCTACTTCGGTGCGCAGGCTTAGAGAAGGCTCGCAAACTCGGTGGCAGAGAGTGCGAGTAAATCAAGCACACAGCTGGATACTGTATTACAGAAGAGCATGAAAATGACTGCTGATGCATGTCAAGAACATCACCCTCTCCGTATGAAGACTCTTCAAGAGCAGAGACGGGTTTCGATGGAGCAGATACTCTTGCTGTACGAGGAAGGAACGGCAGCCAGAGACTGAATCATGCCTTTTTGCTGGGATCTGTACCAGCAAGTTGGAACAGAAAAAAAAAAGCATAATTAAAATTCTTTTTCTAGCAAGGCTTTTTTTGTTCTTTTTTTTGGCTGATGACTGCGACCGAAAGGTTGGCGGCGCCTGCAGATCCCACTGCTCGCTGCTGCTGCTGCTTCTTCTTCCAGTTCTGCTGAGTTTTATTGTTGCGGTTGCTATTTTCATTACTTTTATCATCTTTTCCCACGCAACCCGCACAAGAGAAAGGAACGAGCGAATGAGAGAGGGAGAGAACGAGGCAAGAAAGAGGGAGAGGGGAGGAGAGCGCCCTGGTGTGCTTCTTCTACATTTTCCTTCTTGTTCGACATGCTGATTAGACTGGATTGTGACAAAGAGGGAATTTAGTTTCCACGGAGATTTCTAGCTCTCTTTCTCTCTGACCTCTTCTAATGCTTCCACCACCATCACTTGCCCCCCCACCCCCCCCTCACCCCGGCCCCCGCCCCCAACCAACATTTCAGCCTCCCCACCTCAATCCCAAGTCCTCTTGATCCCATGAATTCAGAGTACACTAGCAGCCCCGATTGCCTCCTCCAAAAGACAAAACAGAAGCAGGGACTGCTTTCCCGATTAGGCATGCAGAGTGCAAGGCAGAGGCTTCTAAATGAATCTCAAGTATTCTGCTATTTTCTTTCACTGAATGGAGCTTGTCAGGGTGTATACCTTTCTGGTGTGTGTGTATGTGTGTGTGTGTGTGTGTGTGTGTGTGTGTAAGGCCCTCCGTACTCCAGCCTAGGTAATTGTGAGTTCACCAAGCTGCGAAGGCATCGAGCGTAGCCAACTCGTCCTCAAACCTCCCTGCTGCACGGAGACGCTCTGTGGGGAAAAAAGTAGAAAATGCAAGCTGAATCTAATCAATTTGGCCTATTTGTTTATTTATTTCTGCTCCACTGCAATGCAAACTCGCTATTTTCCCAGTACAGCCCCTAGCAGAGCTAGATGTAATATCATGGTGCAGAGCGGCGCATTGCAAAGAGTGATTTATCTTTAAACGGGTGATACATTTAAAACAACACGAACCGGGTATTGGATTGTTTACATAGCATGGAATATCATTACGTCTAACATGACTTCCTCATCATTACCAGGCTCTCGTTGTGTTTGTAACTCAGCCGCTCCATATTAGCGCCGAACAGAAGGCGAAAGGGGTTCTTGAAGGACACGCTGAAAATGTTCCTTTACTTTAAGCCTCTTTTTCCAGGGCTGGCGGTGCTAAAAGAGGGAGCAGAAGAGTGAGCGACTGAAATGGTCTCTCATATTGGAATGGCTGAATATGAAAGCCCTCTCTTTTCCCCCTCCCCCAGTCCCCACAGTCCATAGAAAACGATAAAAGGCAAAGGGAGAAATAAGAAAGGGGCAGTGGAATGGAATATAAAATATTTAGAGTGCCTCCTCTTTCAGTGGTGGGTGTGTGAACTGTAGTTATCTCTGCTTTGGGTTGTGTATGTGTTTTTTTTTCCTTCAGAGAAGTGGGTGGAGTAAAAGATGCAGAGAGAGAGACAGGGAGGAGAGAGGGAGAGATGTAGAGAGACGTGATAAGGACAGATCTGTAGCTTGTGAGACATGCAGGCTTTCAGAAAAGCAACGGAGTACGGATCGGTTTGTTTTCAAGGACAAAAACAAAGGGCAGAATATTCTGTTTTTTTTTTGTTTTTTTTTTGGTTTTCCACATGAGGTTCCCGAAAAGAGGCTAAGTAAATTAATCAGCAAATGAAAAACAAGTTAGCTAAAAGCTAAACAGAACATCATTTAAATATCTAATTTTTAAATTCCCAGGGTTCTCTTAATAACTTCAGTTGATGAACATGAGCTGGATTCAGGAACTGCTTGCTGGTTTTACCCAGGCTTTATAAAAGCACTATGTTTTGTGCAATGCCTTTGTGAAATATATGAGCAGTGGCTCATGCAGGGGTGGGTGACATGACGATATTTAGGATCATTGTGATGAGTGAGGTCACATTACTTATCGAGGCTCATGCGTATCCTGGAAAACCCTCAAAAACGTTCTTAGACACAAGTTTTGTCTCTGGTGATGCAACAGCCGTTGGTGGCTGGAAGTCCAACAGAGTACAGTTGGTCTTGCTCTCTGGGTTGGAAGGATGACAGCGCCCCCCACCCCACCCATCTCCCACATTGCACAGGTGTCGGTTACCGGACCTAACAGAGCTGGTGGTTGGTACTTTCCTCTGAACGTGTTAATCTGTCCAATGACGTTGCGTTAGCAACTGTTCAAAAAGATGTGGTGGCTCGTTTCACAGGTCATGAAAAACTTTATCATATGTTTTTTTCTGAAGTAAAACCAAAAGCCTAATTTGGCTGATTTTCAGAATACCAGTGAATACATATTCTCTTATTTGTTGGATCAATCACCATGTGACACCTGGACATTTTCAGCTGTCTAAACTAAATATCAGCCACAGTCACTCGAGCTCAGTAGCACTATGGGCGGCAAGAGCTCGTGTTTACTGAAAGGTACTGTTAGTTTTTCAACACTGCCATCAACGTCTTCATACATGACGTAAATAAACCTTAATACGTTACGTTAAATGTTACCATCTTCTGGCAGCCTTATGTAGCCTTATGTTGATAGCACATACTTTTCTGTTGATCTTTGCAGGCCATGTTTTAGAATCACTGTTTAGGTTCACATCATTTTGTGGTGTAGATTCCTTAAGTTTTGGTCCTGGATTTTTTTGTTGTTTCTTGTTTTGAATCTTTGTCCGGGAGTTAGGGTTCGGGTTCGGGTTAAGAACTGATTCATTGAAAAGAAATGAAAATGATTTAAGTGTATGAACTTGAATATGGTTTTCTGGACATATCGTGCGTATTATCAGTACTTAAAGTACACAAACTAGGCGTTTCATTACAAAGAGAGCAACATTAGTCCTATTCAGTTGGATTTAGTGCAGGTTCTTTTTTCTGTTCCATCTTATGAAACCACAGAGAACCCACATATGATATTTTGTTGTGTGTTCAAGAAAATGTCTTGTGATATATTTTTACCATGTCACCCACTCATACGCTAAAACTGACAAACAGGGAATAGAGCGTGATACTGTCAATGGCAGTAATGAGCATGTTTGTGCACACATAACAAAAAAAGTTGTACAAGCAAAGCTCTTATTAAAGCAAAGCTCTCCCAGAAGCGGTCTGCAAAAGCCTGCAGAGGATATAAGCTCTCTCAGGCGCGAGAAGCTAAAATACTAAGAATCAAAACAGTAGATTAACTCCAAACAGTGCCCTCGGCTTTAGCGCCCTTCAAGTTCTCTGCAGATAGGCGGACATTGGAGTTTTTTTGTTTTTTTTTTCTTTACTAACCTTTGCATTCTTTCTTTTCTACCACCCCCCTCTCTGTGACAGAAGCTGGCGGTAAGAAGTTGTCCTGTGGGGACACCAGCCAAGCCCCTCTCCCTCATCAAGCCGCCCAGCCAGAGCATAGCCATCTCTGTGGTGCCGGCCAAGGCTCCCGTTTCCATGGTGACCGCACACATTAACGGACAAAAGGCGGCGAGCTCTGAGGCGCTGCAGACGTCCCCCATCAACCTCCAAACGGCTAACCGAGCGGCAGCCGCCAGCACGCAGCCCCTGAGCCGGAGAACAGGGGAGCTGTGCCACTCACAGGTACCAAATACACATATAAACAAACAACATACATCAGTCCATTGAAAAGAAATAGTACATCTGAATGTACAGTACCAGACAAAAGTTCGGACAAGTTGACTCAAAGGAAAAAAAGTTCTCTTTTATCGCCCACAATTTGGAATAAAAACGAAGACATCATAACTATGAAATAACTTAAAAGGTTGCTTAGTATGGACTGCGCAGCATCCTTAATTGGGATTCTCTACTCAAAGAAAAGTTGTTATTTAGTCTAGGGCCAAACGTAGGCTCTATTAGGAATGACTACAGGCAGAAATATTGGCTTTCTAACAATTATAGAGCGATGTAGGCTGTTACACACCTATAACAAACTCTCGTTGCTCTGTTAGTTTGGTTCATTAGAGTGAAGAATGCTGCCATTCGAACCTGGTGGACACCAAATAAATGCACCGTGATGCCCTGAGGAAGTAGGCCGAACTCCAAATGGAAAGGTTCATTTGAAGTATGAATGCAAAATTAATCATTCTCTAGAGCTTCTTTGGTTGTTGCAGCACCAGGAATTTTTGATGTTATTTCGACACATCAGACACATTTTACTTATTCGTGAGGTCTAAAATATACTCACATCATCACACACATCAGCTGCATTGTGTATTAATGCAGCAAGTTTTCAGTGTTTCATAAAAGCAGTAAGACACTTGAGGCTGTGAGTTGTCACAGTGGTTTCACAGTGATTTTTGCCTCACCTCATGTCGTGAGAGGAACTTGAACATCACAAGGCATAGATAAAATGCATAAACATACATAAAAGCTCAACTTATCCAGAGCGCAGCATGAATCAGAAGGTCGGGATATTATCCCAGTTACTATAGCCAAATGTACCCCAGAAACTCTGCCCAATCAGGTTTGACTTTGTTCGTATGACTTGTGGTTTGATGTTGAATACTAAAATGCAGCATATCACTTTCTGCTTTGGTCGGGATCACCAGAACTGAACTACAAATGTAAATGCATCCTTAGACCCAGCCTAAGTAGTTGCAACAGATTGGCTCAAACATATTACTAATGACTGCACTCCAAATTTCACCTAAAATGTTCTAAATAATGCTTTAAAAAGAATCTTTTTTTTTTGTTTTGGAAATCCATAGGCAGCTTTTTATGTGCTATTTCTATGTGTCTTAGGAAAAAATTCCAGGTATCTAAAGGAAGGCATCTGATCAAAATATCTTTATAAATATGAAAAAACAAGAAAAGAATCTAAACTTTTGACTGGTACTGTCTAACTGCATCAGAGCTTTGTATCTCTGATGAGGAAAGCGCAACCTCTGACAACAGCTAACATTACAGTTGCATTTGGAGTACAGTCGTAATGTTGAGTGAGCAGCAGTTGTGTTTTAACAGGGACACTGCAGAGCTTGTCACAGCACGTGATGACCTCATCTTGTCTTAAATGGGTTAAAAGCTTTCCTGGAAAAGGGGAAACCTACCAACGTTCAAATTACAGTCATATACAGTATAAGTATATACAAACACATCTCAAACAATTACAATTTATCTGTAAATCTGGCTCACAAGGCATTTAGATTGCTCGACTGCAGGTTGCTTCACCCACCAAACACTCACTGGTGACCCATCATGAACGCATCTAAAATGGGCTCAGGCTGATCATTACGATGTTAATAACAAAAGTAGAGCCTCATGCTGTAAACGCTGCACACTGAGCAAGCTTGGCTATAGTTTAGCTAGAACTGACTTACCCATTATTGTAGTTTAGAATGATAGTTAGTTAAACCCGCCTTTGTGGAGTCATTCATGGCAAAGCAGTAGATACATTGTGTTAGAAATAAGAAATGAATGCAACTAACAGCTTTATCAGTACTTCCTTCTCAATAACTTCACTCCTGTTCAGTAGGAGCACCAGTGCTATCACAAACAGTCTCTTATAGTTTGGAATGTTTCTCTTATATTTGTTAGATAGTCTTATAGGTTTTTCATTTTTAATTACTTGATGTAATTTAACAGAAATTTACAAACTATTTACACTTTATTTATGTATACTATTACTACTATTACTACTACTACTACTACTGTTATTATTATTATTATTATTATGTCATAGAAAGGTAGCTAATATACATTGACTAAGATGTGCATAAATGACTGTAGGATATATGTTATGCGGTCAAAATTCTAAAGAAAAATATGGGTCACTTTTTCCAGCCCACCCCTTGAAGAAGACCACCTGGCTAGTGGCTCCCAGGTCATTTGAGTATGATATATATATGTATATATGTTAGTGTAAAAAACTATGAACCAGTAAATGTCCATTTCCGTATATATATATATATATATATATATGGACATTTATTGATTCATAATTTTTTACACTAACATTTGCATTAACCAATAAAAGAGACAAAACATTCTTTCTTTACTTTTATTTCTATATTCAACAAAACTGACACAAACATAAGCAAGCAAACAAAAATCTGTGTCCTCTGAAGTTTTGAAAGGATTTTTGGGATGAGTGTTTCTCTCTGCGATCTCCAAATAAATATAGACTGTTTTGGAGATGAATGTTTTCTAACAGTGCCTCTACATGTTGGTATCTAACACACATGAAGCGCTTCAAAACAGAAAACGCTGCATGATCTGAATGAGACATTAGGCATGAAAGCTTCCATTCAGTCTGACCTCCACTGCTGCACCAAAAACTCCATTGATTGTGTTGTGGAGCTGGCTTTTACTTCCACGGGACTACTTCTGGACTGTAAGAACTTGCAGGGCTGGACGGGCTGTCGATTGATTTTTCGGAAACACTAGGAGCCGGGTCGCCTTCAGTCTTTTAGAGCATGAGTGTTTTATAAGCACAATTTAAAACTGTACTCATCCACGGCAACCTTAGAAGAACTCACACTTCACTCTGGCGGTCCTGCTGGGAAGCATCTATTTCCAGACATGTGATGAAACCTTCATTATGTCACATGAGCAGGTGTGTGTGCGGCCCCCTTATTCATAAAATCACATTCCATTTTAATGAGCTAGAGAGCTTCAGCTCAGCACTTATAGGAGAACAGAACTAATCCACAACCCAAAAACACTTTGGTATTATAGTAATTGAGAACCATCACAAAGGGAGGAGTGGCGGATGACAAATCTGGGACGAATGACAAATCCTTTTATTCTTTTTTTTTTTTTTGTATAAAGCAGAAGTATCTGCGCATTACTATTACTATCACATCTGGTTGATGTGACTTTGTAAATGCGAGTGTACTTTCCTTTCAAGTAAATGCCAAAAAGGATAAGCTTAAGAAAGTAAATTCAGCAAAAGAGGAGATGCCCGACCGGCTCGTGATAGAGCCATGTTTCATCAATGTGTCACTCACTGGGGGCGACGGTCGTGCCTCTGTGCTTTCGCATGAGTAGTCAGACCCCTCCTCCTCCCCCACCCTGGCCTGCCTGTGTCTCTGGGCCTCTCCCTCCCCCTCAGATGTGTCAGGTTGAGGGAGAGTGGGGGGAGAGGGGTCAGGCAACAGGATTGGTTTACTGCTCTTTATGGCTGTGGTGGCGTTTAGTGCTGCTTTTGGCCACTCCCACTGTCAGTGCTCAAAGCTAGTTAGAAAGAATCGGCCTGGGACACAAGCTCACCTCAGAAGTAGTGCTGGATGTATCTTTCAAACCAGTTTACAACAGTTTCCAATGCAGATTGATAGAGAACAAAAACTTGTAATTTAAAAATACATGTAGTAAGTTTCCCTTTTGGACATCAGAGCAAAAGAGTCCAATCAAAATATGTTAGATTTTTAAGACATTCTTTTAGCATAGAGTAGCAGTACTCAGGAACTATAGACTCACTAACTTTATTAATCCAAACGTAAAGCTACACTATGTAAGATTTGGGGATTTGGAGACGGTTTTGGTGGAAATGTGTAATTTCACGCAACATTTGGAAGGACATTTTGTTACGTCAGTTGCTTTGGACCCCTTCCCCGAGTGGATGAATCTGATTATTGTGAGCATGTTGAGAAAACTCAAAGAGAACTCGGTCAAAACTCTGTGAAGGACGTGTCTTCTGAGAATGTAAGTGAATTATCTACTATTGTCAGTATATCTTTATCAGTGTAATGTTGTTTGCATATGAGCCTTTATTTATATTTAACCATTTTTATGCTACTTCTTTCAGTTTTAACAAAAAAACAAAACAAAAAATTTTGCTGCTTTTAAGATCCTTAAAATGCCATTCCACAATGATATAAATGGAAATTATTGTGAAACTAGGTTTTATCAATACTTTTCAACCAAAACGCATAAAACTGTAGTTTTAAGAATCAGAGGGTATTTTGTTAGGCAGTTGGGGATGTGGGTGAGGTAAGGGTTTGGGGACAGGCCACCTGGCCACTAATTTGGAGACTGATAATGAGGTGTAAGTGGCCCCAGCCCATGCATGGGTGCACATAGTAAGAGCATTGTTTCAGAGCATGTGCGGTTTTTTGGGTGAATTCATTGCACAGACTGTTCAGGGCACTCAGGAGCAGCTTTATGGTGACAGCAGGTTGATTCAGGTCACCACTGCAATGAGAGAACTCACAGCAGCATCTGCCAAAACAACAGGCTGTAAACAAACACAACTGTAGCACTTAAACATTACAATAAAAGAGCCATGTGCAGGAGTTTTACGTTTTACATTCTTAGTTAGATCAGCATGAATTTCTGATCAAGAAGAATGTCAGGAAGCAAAAGTCCTGAATTTGATTTCATCATGAAGTTATACCTATCAAAACATAGCAATATCTACATTAACACTGTTCTTCAGTATGAATGCTGTTTAGCCTGGTGGGGGAACAGTCGTACGCAAAGGTTTGAGCAAGCAAACTAAGCAAAAATGTGTTGACACATCCTCCACAAGGAACACACCTCTGCCCATTTTAATCCACACTTACTGTTTATGTGCTGAATTTAACATGTTGGAAAAAATAATGTGTAAAATGTGGCCTGTGCACAAGTTATGGCAGATTTTATATTTAACGTCCAAGATTTTAAACTTTAAAACTCTGGGGCTGTTCAGACTTTTGCATTGTAGGAGATTTCATATAGACAACTGTTAGTATAGTTTATACAATTTTGAACATTACATTAAATAAATATATGCACACTGTTATTACTTTATTTGTGTAATTAACAGGGACAATGCAATAATGCAACATCCTTATTTCACATTGATATAAACAAGTCAGATTTAGCCAAACGGCAGTACGTATTTTTGCTCCAGTCTGAAGCTAACATCTGCTTTAAAAAGTTTTTCAACTCGCTCTGAATCCAAACAGAGAGATAAACTTAATTAAACATAAACCAGTAGCAATACAACAATTGATGTTAAACTCCAGTGATCTCAGCAGCATGTCCTAGGTAGTAATTAAGATGACAATAGTAATTAGACTTTCAGTAAAATTAAAAAAACAAAAAAAAACAAAATCAACCCGACAGTTCATGAATATGTTTCCTTCAAATGCCATTTACTGAACAGTGTTTTAAAAGGGTACTAATTTCAGTTTCAGTGTTAATTGGTGGAGATTCATTTAACTGCATGTTAGCAGAATTAGTCCTGACGTTTTAGTACAACAGTGAAGAAGCAAAGTATGAACTTATAATCTGTTTTGGTTAATTGGTGTAAAACTGTGGAGATTTGATATTTTTGGGCGGTTCAGCTGTTTCTTCAGAGGAAGAACTTGCCCTTTTTCTTCATGGCTTCTTTGTGACAGGTTTTTCAAGCAGTCTTTATCCGCTTTAAACAACAGCCAAGGTCATCTCTGTCTACTGTTGGCCAGCCTTGTCAGAGCGGCAGCATGACGAGCAGGACACGCAGCATTTAAAGTGGCAGCCGTTGGCACTGCCTTTACTGCACTTTTGCCAAACACTTTTAATTACAGTGGCAGAGAAAGTGCAGTGGTATGGTTTAATTAGTCCCCTTTCACATCCATGTACTTTCGTGCATGTATGTACACATGCATATTCAGCAGCCGTTTACAAGGCCTTCCCACGTCAAAGTGAAATGCCTATAAACACAGCTGGGAGCTAGTGGCACCTACGAGGCTGCCCACGGAAGCCTGAGTGAGTTAGCGAGTGGATGCTAAGGCTAAAGGCTCCCAGAGGGGCTGCTTCAAACTGCTGGCCTTGCAGTAAGTGAGCGAGATGGGCACTGTGCCTGTACCAGAGCCCAATAGCCACGCTAGCAAGCGCCAGTCCCACACTTACCACTAATGGGCTCCCACATGCAAGCTACCCAGCTAGCATCCAGCGCTAATTGAATTGCCCAGCGCCTACGTGTTCGCAGAGGGGACAGTGCAGGGAGAGCTAGTCTGATGTCATGATCCTACTGCTTTTGTTTTTAGAAGATGAGTCTTGTGACTTGGGTCAAGCCATAATCTGTATTTCAGTAAAATGACTAAGAGTAAGAGTTCAGTGATGCAGTCATGCTCAGGACAGAATCACAGGCAACAAGTAGTTTTCTTCTGACCCCATATACACTGAATCAGCCAAGAGACGTTTGCTATCTGAAATTTGCTTGTTTAGTTTTGTACTGGAGCGACAAAGCTAATGTAGCTAACATGTAATGGTAACTTATAGCCACCTGCAAATGAAATGAACATAAGTACATATCAAATATATGTTACTGGAATCTTATACCCTACCACACCATACTGTTACCTAAACATTAGTACCTCACATTTCATCTGTCAGTTTTTATAGGTAGTAGTGTCATAGTGTTAGAAACCACCACAGCCGGTCTATATGATAATACTTTACAATTCCACATCAGGTGTGATGATTTAAAGGGTCATTCCGGGCATTAGCTACAGTTTAATAGACTATTTGTCATGTTAAACAGTACTTTGTAGCACAGCAAACTGGTTTTACAGTTTTATGTTGTTTATAATTATTCATAAATATATTTTTGTTCATCAGTGCTCTCTCACTACAGCAGGCGTTGTGCGAATACATCACAGAACCATTGGATATCATTGGTGTCCGCCCGTCCTTACTGCTATCCTAGCCACTTATCTTCATAAATACAAACAAGATAACAACAGAATAACTTTTACCTTGTTTGTTGAACAAAAACGTACAAAGGGATCTTTATTCAGCACAAAATGGACATGTTTTTTGCTCTTTGGCAGAGAAAAGAAGTCAAACTGAGGTAATGTGTCTCAATAGCCACCTTGGTAACTTTAGCTTTTTACTTTAGCTTTACTCGTCTTTTCTCTTGCTTGACTAATCCATTCTCTCCATTGTGATGATGATTTGAAAACAGTTATCACAGTTATACAGCTTGGCCCCCAAAAATCCACAGCAATGTTGTTGTGGTTGTTCTTGTTTCTCTCACCTTCAAGATAAATTGTCAGAAGGGGAAGTCTTTAAACCAGTAAATCTCACTGTAGAGCAGGACTGCCCTAGGAGTGGCCTGTGGACCAGTGCTGGCTTGTGAGGTAAAATTTGATTCGACCCTCCAAAGAATTACTCTAATCCCATGCCCTCATCCTTTCAGAGAACAAGCATGTTTTATATTATATTTACCTCATATTTAACTTATTTTCCTTTTAAAATTGTATTTAGTCAAAAAATATAGCCGTGTAATGCAATATTCATAGCGGCTTTACACATCTGGGTGTTCTATGGTGCATATCAGGAGTGTTGTTTCATCGTAAAAGGAAGCTGAGCAAAATCCAGTAGTGGCAGCAAATCGGTCATATCCTAATCTTTTGAAAAGCATAAGCAGAACTGAGTAAAACACAAATCCAGCCTGGTAGCTGCGCTGTGTTCACAGCTGTATGCTCTCTCTCTCTCTCTCCTGACTGCTTGCAATTCAGCAGATCTTTCATCCAGCCGCATCTGACTATAGTATTCTCTTTCCTGCTATAAAAGTTTCATCCCTGGATGTGATTTCCATTCAGGCCCACCTGCTGGAGGGAGGGAGGGTGTGAGCATGCGTGCTTTTATATAGCATTTTGATCGTTCACGTCGCCCCCAAGTGGTCTTGAGTAGTATCGCACCCCACAGGTCTGCTGAAGAATTGAGAGCTATGCTTTCGGTACTGTTCATAGTGTCATTGAAGTGCACTGTGAAGGGAAGATTGTTTTAAACAAATCTTTCCATCCTAATGCTAAGAACGTCAGTTCATATAAGAGAAAAACTAAGTTCAGAGAACTAGTAAATAATCCAGTTGGCATTAGATTGTATGACATAGCGTTTAGCTCTCACAGTTTAGTAAGTCATTTTCTTTTGTGTTGCCTTACACACATCTGCTGGATGAAAAAGTCAGCTAATTTAGAAAAAGACACATTTAGAGACTTACAGTTCAGTAATTTTCTCTAATTTACACGGCCATAGACACATATCTGCTAGCTTATATCATAATAAGGCAGTGCTTAGATCAGTAGCACATGTTGAGAGCAAGTACAAGTTTACTTTTAGCCACCATAATATTGATTAAAAAAGCACTTGTATTGGCCATGTGAAGAGCAGATAGGCCCTACACATATGGCGATATGGCAAAATTACAGTATCACAGTGATTGAAGACATTTTCTTGATACACATTATGCATTGCAGTGCTTTTTGCTGAAGTTTGAAGGAAATAAAATGTACCAAAATTTAAAATACAATAAAAAACTCTACAGCACTGCACTACATCCATTAAACTGGACTTCTTTGTAATAAAACATGCAGTTGGTGTTCTTTAAGTACTAGCAGTGTCCACAAAATGCTCAGAAAAGAGTAATGTGGCATATAGTAATTGGTGTAAATTGCCACAATACAATAAAATCCTGTCATATTGGCTTTGACTGCTTACACAATAAAAACCAAAACAAAAACTCCTACTGATCTCAGAAATAATGGGAACATTATTTATAGCTGTAATAACTGGGCTAGTATGTGCTTCATACCACTTTAAAAACTGGAGCCTAAACAGTGATGAATTTAGACAGCCCTCATGACATGAGCTATTGGGGAGCGCAGTAGATTCATTTTTATGAAAAGCATGGCTGCACTGCATCTCTCCTCAGCGTACAAAGTCGATGAGCTAGCACCCATAAGAGGCATTAGGACAAAGCAATTGCTCAGAAAGATCTAAATCTCATTCACTTACATCTGAAGTGGAATTCAATGGGATGCCAGGAGCTGTATGTTGGGCCATATTTTGTACAGTAATCGGTCTTTAAGAGAGCTAAGCGAAGTTCAGGGAATGCACCGAGAACAGTAAAGTTCAAATGAAATGCTGTCAGCATTCCCATATATGAAGAAGAATACATTGTAATATTTTCAGTTTACTATGAGCTCTAGTTTAGGTGAAGCTGTGATGCTTTTTTTTTATAAACCCAGCAGACTACATTTCCCATCTTCCCCTGCTCCCACTTCCTTTTCCTAGAATGAGCCGAGCCACATTCACTGAAGATCTCATCGGGTGGTGGCATTTATGTGCCGTGGGTTGTAAGAATGCCAACCCAAGCATGAGAGAAAGGACTTAAAGCCTGAGGGAGGCTGCACCTGGTCTACTTTGAGACATAAAACCTTGATTTGACGTGTTGTCTGAATTGTTTTAGATAGATAGATACATTCTATTGATCGTCAGTAAGAAACTTCAGAATTTTGCTAGGCTTGACAGTAAATTCGAGACTGATGGAGCTTTGATCTAAAACGATATTTCAGTTGCACTCCACAAAAAAATAAAACCTTCCCTGTGTTCCAACTGAGGTACTAAATTCTATACATGATACACTAGACCTCATTATCCTCACTATCTAATGCTCTGGAGTGTTGTAGGATAGTATCGTCTTCAAGTGAACACAAATGTTTTAAGCGCAAATGACAGATTGTGTCATATGGCTTACATCATTGAATCATGCGTAGACAAAGAGCACTAAGGCCTTGCTCAGACCGCCAGCCCAAATCAGATTTTTGGCATATCCAGATTGTATCCAGATTGATTTTTGATAATCTGGAGAGCAAAGTTGGTGGTTTGAAATGCGCATTGCTTTGGCCGCTAAAATCAGATTTTAAATGGTCTTTTCAGTCATTCACAGTGCGATAAATAATGACAATGTCAAATCCACAGTAACAGAGTGCTGGGATTCACAAACGGCACTAAAGATTCATGCCTATGCCAGAGAATTTTGAAGAGGTCAGAAAGCGAAATGATGCACCTCCGTTTCTTCATCAGCATAGATAATTAATGACACCTACATCACATAACACAGCATCCCATGAAGATAGATTGATGTCTGGACACACAAATCTGATCTGATCACTTGCAAATAACAGTGCAGACAGACGTCTTAAAAGATCTGATCTGAGAAACAAACCCGATTTGCCTGTGGTCTGAACACAGCCTAACTCACGTTTGAAAAGTAGAAATGATTTCAAATGACATCTTCATCTGGTGGCTCCACCCCTTTTCCTCTGTGGAAATGCTGCTGAGTTCTAACAGTTCCATGCCTCATTATTTAGTGGTTCTACTACATCATCTGGGTATTAACAATACACTAGGTCCCGTTTTATTTCCCAGTATGAACACACTACTTTCATGAAAAGTTGTTAGTACCCAGCAGAAATACTCAGGGCTTGAATCTTGAGTACAACTTGGACCAGATTAGTTTTACATGGAGAGGTGGAGTAAAGTCATGCTGCGATAAGATACTTCAGTATAAATGGGATGGGAGTGACTACTGGATTTACGCATTGATGCCACACCGAAGAAGTTTCACGTGCAGTATGTTCGGACTAACAATCCATGTCCGACATCCAAACATTCCATTAAGCATAATTTTGTTACCCTCACCATCTACCTTACTGTATTAAGTGAATGCATTGTCATTAGCGAAGTTTTTTCCTGTCATTTTACATGTTTAAATGTTTGGAGTTGCACATTTGAGATACATATCTCATTTAATGTGGGCCAGAGTTTTCCATACTTAAGAAAAACTGCAAAAGCTTATTTTCCATGGGATATGATGAAATATTAACTGCACTTGTTTTTTTGTAGTTGTGGTTTCACACTGCAGCTTTTTTGTTCTCCTGTTGCTAAGCAATAGCTAACTGGCTAGCTAAGATTAGCCAGACTACTTGTGTGTTAATTATAGATAACAACACTAGAAGCGGAAAACTTAGTGACTTGATAATAACTCAGAAGTTCAAGCAAGCTATTGTTTTGATAATGTACAACAGTTTCCTCACAGAAAAACCCATGGATTTCACATGTGAATAAACATGTGGTATTGCACACTTCACATATTACAAGCATGTTATATTACATGTGAAAAAGCGCGTGATGAAGTGAACAAACTTGTAAACAGGGCACGTAACAGCTGCTTGCGTTTCTCATTTGTTTTTTTAACTGGTAAATGTGGTTTTTGCACACTTCACCTGTAAAATATATGTGACTTTTTTGTAAGGATGGACTAGCAAATGTGGTGCCACTAGCAAAAAAACCTGTTTTTGGTTTTATGTGGTGATTTTGATATGTGAAGGACTGCAGTCAATAGTCTCTCCTACGTTACAGCTGTCACCGAAGTTCCTATCTTTCTGTGTGTACCTAATATATAAGCACAGAAAAATGCTGCTAACGTGTTTCCCCAATTACCTCTGTCAACAAAAAATTCATCCCCGCAGTTTGATCAGAGTTTATTTCAGTTCTGTGGTAAAATGACTAGCATGGTGGATTTGGACAGGACTGAAGTCACTGAGAAACACTGGTAATAATTACGTCAGCCCACCTCTCTATATAAAACGAATCCCTTCCGAACAGTACTTTTGATTTGATTTTCAGAGTACCATCCTGAGTTCATCTAGTCAAGTCCCCTTAAACGGCTCCCCAGTGAAACAGCCCATGCCAGCACAATATCACACGGTATGAGGACAAAGCGAAAGTCACGCGAAACCACAAAATATTGTCAGATCCAATTTCATCATTCAAAGTGGCTCTTTTATGCAGACATGTTCTTTGAGTCTGCTTCCTTGATGAGCTGTCAGAGCTCTCTCTGTCAATCCGGAGAACCACAGCTCAGGGGGAGCAAGAAGAGACCCAGGTTTACACAGAGAGACAGGAAGGTGTGTGGAAGCGTGGCCGGGACGAGAGAGAGCCTTTCATCCTGAAAGCGAAGGAGCGACAGAAACAAGAGAGCGTTTTCTTACAAGAGAAATGTGCCCGTTAAAGCTCTCTCTCTCCCTCTCTGTCTCTCTCTCTCTCACACTTCTCTCTCCTGTTTCTTCTCCCTGTCTGGTTCCCTGCTGCGTCTGTATTTCCCCAAGCTCGCAACTCATACATGAGACAACATGGCAAAAAAGATAACAGTATCTGAAACAAAGCAGTGTCCTGCACTCACTCACTCCCTCGCTCTCAGTTTAAGAAGACAAAGCTTCCTCAGTTTCTCCCTCTTGAATGCAGACGTCCTAAAGGAGTAGTTACTGTTGGGAGGTGTTGCTAATATTCAGTGTCATATTTTCCAAATATATCACAATATCTCACGGTTTTTAAGTTTGCATAAATAAAGTTAATGATGTTTCCTTAGCACTGCTACTCTGTGCTAAAAGAATGCCAAAACCTGACATGACTTGTTTCGACTAGACTGCTTTGTTCTGTTTCTCTTAAAATACAGTTAAGGAAAACTGCAACAAAGTCTCTTGTAAATGATAACCAGACACAAAGCAAAATTCCATAAAGAAAGTTTACAGTTTATTTTCTTTATATATTTTAAACGGCTCTTTTTAAACAGTCTGAAGCACCCAGTACATGACGTACATCGCAGTTAACTAGTTTTTTGGTATCTGTTAACTATGAGTTTTTTTTTCCATTTCTTTTATTGCGCTTTTTTTAAACCCACAGCTTAAGCGGTAGCTTAAATGAACGCTTGAAGTGCAAATTTCCAGTACTTTCTTTTAGCAAAAGTCACACTATCAGTATCCTATTTATACTGAATATTTATATTGTTTGTTCTTTAACAGAAAGTTTATTTTCAAACAGGCAGTTTAAGCTCATAAATGAAAAACCAGTTGCCTGTTTAAATATCAGTTTGGTGCTACGTCAGCAGTAAGAGTAGATTGACTATTATGGACAGCGACTCATACATTAGTAAGGCGCATTCATTTTAGGAGAAGTATAGCAGCAGCGTTCAGATAGAGTATAGAGTTCACTTACCTGCCTCACATTACTTACAGAATAAAATCGCAACAGAAATCGACCAAGATGAAAATGATAAATTGGTTGACTGCATGTTGTGAGCTAACCATCATTACCGATCTGAAGTGTGCTCTGAACGAGCTCACATGCTCACTTAGAAAAAAAATCACCTCCACACACTAAAGCAATATTCATGCATCTTGTATATAGTGATAGAGAAGTGTAATTTCTATGAGACACTCAGTTTGATGGGTAAATAATGTAAAAAACTGACACCAACAGCTGCGCACCAGTAGATGTGAAACACTAGCAATGATTTAAATACAAAGTTCTAGTGTTGCTAATAGTGAATAAAGTCACATGGCTTATGGCAATGACACCGTATACATTTGTGACTACTAGTGGTCATTTATCATGAAGTTATTAGCATGCTTGGTTGAGCTTGTTGTTTAACACCCAGCTTTACTGGCTGACTCATAAAAGGCTTTTCCTTATTTCTGTTTTCCATGTTGTAGAATAACAATCAAAACTGATGTAATTATGAGTGAAAGTGAAGTGGGGAAGAGTTGTTTTAGTCCTTCATTATAGGCTGGTAAAAACTGTAAAATGAATCTAAGATATTGTCTATTTGAGATTTGTCAGAGTAGCCCCCTAATGCCTTGATGCAGCTTTCTTGCATTGTTTCAATGACAGTTTATATTTGCCTCAAGTATCAAGCATAAGCCTTTTGATCCAAATGTCTTAAAGATACAATTATAAGAAAAACATATTCAATTAGGAGTGTCCAAACTTCTGACTGGTACCCTACATCAATACAACCCTATGTAATAAAGGCCTAAACACAGACTTACAGTGCTGCTCACCATAACACGTAATAAACATGGAGAAAACAAACAAACCAAACACTTCCGAAAAGGCTAACCAATTATAGACCGTCTCTGTGTCTGCGGCTTTGAATATTTGAAGCAGATTTTGCATGGGTGCTTCTGAACAGCACACACACAGGAGAAGCCGAATCCACACTGTGTATTTTTGGCTAAGTAAGGCAACACCCAAGGCCAGGGTAAAATGTCAGAGTCTGAAAGCCTAATGCGTGCCTGCTGAAAAGGTTTTTCAATTCAGCGAGCGAGAGAAGAAAAAATAAGGCTAAACGTTTCTCTTTTTCCCCTCTTGACAGCCGTGAAGGAGGAGACAAGGGACAGAGGCCGATGAAAGAAACACTTAAACTCTCTTTCTTATCCCCCTTTTTCCATCCTTCATCCCTCCCTTCAAAATAGCAAGCAAAATTGGGTCCAGTCTACAAGCCTTCGGGGGGTGGCGGGTGGGGGGGGGGGTTTAGAGCTGCGGGTGAGGTTCGGAAAAAAAAGACCTCTTACCTGGAAGGAATGGATCCAGGAGAATATTTGTTTTTAAACCTGCAAAACGGATGCCCCGCCTGGCTATCTCACGCAAACATTGTCAGTAAGATTGAAGATAGTTTAGAGAGGGACTTTCGGGGGAGGGGGAGCAATAACACAGTGCTCCAGAGACAGGCTCAGTGGCCTCACTGCCTTTTATTCATTACTTAAAAAAAAATAGAACAAGGAATAAAGCAACTTCAAGGTTACGGCACTCTTGCTCAAGAGGAGGCCTAAGAGAAGGTTGGCGAGGTTTGGGGGAGTAGGGGGCAGCAATTACGAAAATGAATGCCCTCACCGAGTGCGAATTTTCATCTCGCCTGTTGCCATGGGAACGGGCCTTTACCCCCCACCCCCCCCTTTTTCTCTCAGCTTTCTGTGGCACAATGGAAGGAAGGGATTTTTACAGCGGGAGAGAGACTGATTGGGGTTATGTTTTAAAAAGGAACAGGGGGCTCAAACTTTTTCTGATTCGTTGATTTGGCTCTGAAAAGAAAGAAAACACAGAATGCCAGGCTTACCGTCCTTATAATGGCATAGAGGAAAAATACAGAGAAAAACAGTGCAGTATTCAGAACAATTTGATACTGACACTATAGAATGCACCTGAACATTCACTCTACATACAAAAACACCAGCTATTCAAAATTGTTATTATTATAGTTATTATTACACTTGAGAGATCATAACCATGAGCCGATTATGCGCTACACCGTGAGAGAATTCAGAGAAGCATGTTATTTAAGTCCTGAGTCTAGCTTTCACTTGATATAGGTCTGTCACTGTAAGTTATTATACCATATTGTTATATTAGGTTTGGAAATAAATCGTCTGTAGGATTGAAAGGGGAGTGAGGAGGGGTTGTATTTCTCCTTTATCATTATAGGCTGACCTTGAAGGGCACATTTACGGGTCAAAGATAATTCTTTTCCCAATATCTCATGGTGATACCTCTGTCAAAAAGCAATTTATACTCACCAACCGGCTCCTCTGCCAGCCACAGCTGTACATGTGCAGTATGTTGAAATGCTTGAGCTTGTTGTATACTACTATATGACATGCTGTACAAATGGAACTTGCCTATATGTGAGGGTTTCCTGTAATACTGCACATTTTCTGTTTACATGAGTAGTCCAGAGTAGGCTTGAAGTGATTATTAATAGTACCAGGATTTCCTATTAGATTACATCTATATTGTGATGGCTATCAAGTTGGGTGATTGTCAGAAAACATGCTGTCGGCAGTTTTAAGGCGCACATAAGTCGTGATATGTTGGTAGAAATTCTAAAGCAGCTCTTTGTTTACTGTATTTGTGCTTGTTCAACAGGTAAAGCACAAAGCTGAAGTTAGCTTCTCGCCCCCCAGCTGCTTCTATATATGCACCTTTCCATTCCACCTTAAACAGTACACCTGTTTAAGTTACTTGTGCACTAGTGTATCTGCTGCAGCAGTTAAGGTGGAACAGAAAATTGGAATAAGAAACTGATAAATAGTAAGCTAACTTCAGCTGCATGATAAAGGCGTGCTGCAGCCTTTCATGTGCTGAAACATTAATGTTGGCTTAACTGAATGATCTTCAAATTTAATATACTCCAGTCTAATAACAGTGGTAGGCTGCAATAACAGTAGCACATGAGCTTAACACAGTATGCTTAAGCTATCTGAACAAGAAGCGGTTTATAGGCTGTTAAGGTGGAGTTTTACAAAACCGTACTAAAAAGAAGTTAGACCAAAGCTAGCTTTGCAAGTTTCTGACCTTTTTTTGCATTAACTGTGGCATTACCAGCAGTTATGCAGGCAATATTTGAGGGACATTTATCATTTATGTGCTAAAATACACTCAGACAGTTTCTTTTCTTTTTTCTTTATCACTTCCATTTGTTGTTCACAACAAGCAGAGCAGATACTGTATTTAGGTTTTGTGTCCACAATGTTTTTATTTTTCTAGACTGATATAGAGGATGCCAGAAAGTTGAGCTAGGTTGACAGGTTCATGAAGAAAAGGGCTGGTATCCTGGCCTCTCCTGCTGTTGTAACTGCAAGTCCCGTCTGCCGATCCACACAGATCTGTGTTTGCGAATGTGTGTTTGCACTCTGTCCAGCAACTCGGCCTGGCGTCTTAAGACTCAGCGCAGTGTCGCGTTTCACGGCCCACGGTGGTGATGTGTTGTCTCCACTAATCTGCTAATCAGCTCCTGTCTGCCAGCTTTGTTTAAACTGGCAATGGAGGAAATACTGCAAACATGGAGAAAGCATTACCGCAGAAACATGAGATCGTTTCCGAGCAAAACATGCTGTGCCAACATGCTCTTAAATGCAGTCTGTAAGCAAGAGCATATAAAGACAAGCATTAGCAGCTTTCCTAAAGCTCTGTTTTGTTGTGGCTGCAACAACACCTTGTATCTCTGAAGTGGTAGCTTTATAGAAAAAAAGATTCTAATGTATAATTTCTGTTGCTCTATTTGTCATGAAATGTGCAAAGGACAGCTGGTTTTTTTGAATGGCATAAAAAGTCTGAGGCCCAAATCTGACCTGAAAAGTTTCTTGCTTACTGTAATAATACATTTTGGGCATATCTGGAACATGCAGCCTTTAAATGAACACAATCTTGTTGCATTTTATTGCTCACATGAAAATGTCAAGGAGCCATGCAGTGTTTTTAGTCTCAGACTACAATTACACAAGATGGCAACTCAGAAATGTGGAAGAAGGCCAGGCGGTTCACATAATGCCCATGTCTGGTGTATTAATAAAAAAGTAATTATTAGCTTAAGATTAGAAGCTGCTTGTGTGGCCTCCGCCTCCCCCACCCCCCCACAGCCCTGTACAGCCAGTACAATCTCATTCCACTCACCAGAGATCATTAGTCACCAAGCCAGGGAACGCCATGTCAGCATTACTGAGATCTACACAGTGAAACATGGAAGGTTTAAATCATGAAGAGTGTCTGAAAGATTGTGAGTCCAGTATGCATCGGTAATGTTAAATCATCTCTTCCAAATAATGGAAGTCTCATGTATTAAAATGCTATGTTAAAGGAACATGGAGCAAGATTTATTGTACTTTTGTCGCTTTTCTTTTACAGGGGGCCAAGCACCATAGGTCCTGGTCACCTCATTTGTTTGTTGTTCTGTTCTGGCTCAAGATAACTTGGGTGCTACATAGGGATGCACAGTATAAATACCATGGTATTTAAAAGTGATGACAGTATCTGAAATTTTGACATTCCATTTCACATCTGAACAGGCAAATCAACACATTACACCCATTTATATTTCAGGGGGGCTCATTGATTGGTGGTGTGGGAGTACATGGACAGGTGTTTTAAGATATCCATTGTTTCTCATGGAAACTGTGACCTTATGATGCTTTCCTCTTTGGAGAGGCAAAAGGAGACAGCAGAGTTGTTTCTCCATTTCATTCAGGAGATAAAATCTTGAGTTCTTTTGCACACAGCTACACACAACTCTGTGACTCTGGACAGGCTGCTTTCCATTTTGGAAAAGTGAAAGTAGCACAGAGCTTTATTGCATCATTCAGCAGCTGAAACTATGAGTTCTTCAACATATAACTCAGATGTTTGTAGCCCAGTTTGAGCACCATTAAAATATATTTGTCACTGTACAAGTACAGTGAGATGTTGTTTGGAGCAAGCCTATAAACTATAAAGCTATAAAAGTATAAGCACACTTATAGACTCTAAGATACAAAATATAAAATAAACAAAATTTTAAAAAGCAAATAAATATGCAGAATAAAAGAATAAAGTTGTCTCACACTGGGAGCTATGTTGGAAGGCACTTAAAGGCGTGGTAGAATAAATAAATTATTGCACTTAAGGGGGTGGAAGGCAGGAAACACCCTGGACATGCCACTAGTCCACAGGGCAGACACACAGACATATACGTTCACACACACACTTACACCTAGGGGCAATTTAGCGTCTTCAATTTGCCTGACAGCATGTCTTTGGACTGTGGGAGGAAACCCACACAGACATGGGGAGAACATACGAACTCGCACAGAAAAGACCCTGGTCGCCCCTGCCAGGGACTCAAACTCAGGCTGTGAGGTGAAAAAACTACCCACTGTGCTACCAATCCCCCCAGGTAGCAGTATAATAATACATAGAAAGTGGGTGGGATAAAATGATATAAGAGATTCTAATCAAATGATGTTTGAAAAGATTCCAGTTGCTGGGACACAGGTGATCTGCCATCTTGGTTGTCGCCATGCCAACCAAGTTAGCTCTTGCAAGTATACATGTTTTCTGGTAAGCAGAGCTGTTATCATGCTAGCTAAGCTAATGCTAACCAGCTTGGCTTTCCTATTTAGCATCACTGTTTAAGATACAGCAAGTGTTAGATGGTTTGACTTGTATTGACTTCCATTGTGTTCACTTGTTTGGTGGCCATGTAAGCGAACTTTTTCTATCTTTGTGACTAGACAGCAAAAAAGATTATAAATACTTTTTTTTCTCACTGATATTCCCCTAACAGTATCCACCAAGTGTCATTTTATTTTTAAGGTATTACAATTTTTCATAAAACTGATACACAGTGCCTTGAAAGTTCCATTGCTTGGGAGTGATACTTCATAAGAGTGTGTTAAATGGAACAAACCTTTGTCATTTCAGTTTAAATGGCCATTATGTCAATTCAGAGCCATTAATGTCATAAAACATCTTGTGAATACTCACATAAAAGTGTTCATTAATACTCAAGCATTGATTTTAAATCCATGATTCAGTGTTTCTGCATGAATCTCATTTCACTCAATAGAAATTATTAGTCACCAGGCAAGGGAATGCCATGCTATGAAGTCCTTATGTATGTGGCCTTCAGATAAAGTGTTAGCAAAAAAAAAAAGAAAGAAAGAAAAAATGAAAGCAAATCAACACAAACCATAAACTGAATTATAATAAGCATCCCAGGATGATAAACTCTGAAACATGAAACGTAGTGCCCAATTAAAATCAATGATCCTATTTATTGCACATCTTTAATTTCAACAAGGTAAAAAAATGTCAAAATCAACTGCAGGTGTAAACATCATGCTGCTCTTACGTCTTGCTGCCCTTCAACAATTACTCAAATCAAAAGAACTGTATAATCTAAATACTCTGTTGATTATCTAAGCAATCAACAAATGAAATAAATAAATATATAAACATCCGGCTTTTAAAGAAAACTCAATTACACAAGAAGCACACTGGTCATGGCACACGTCCTTGAGTGCCGGTTCTTTGAACACAGGCTTTTTTCATGCAGAAGAATAATGAACTCAGCTCCGTTTCCCGTGTCCTTGTGTGCCACATTCATTTCAATATATTTTCTCTGGGGTGAGCACTTCCTGGAGCGGGGAACAGAAGTGGGCGTTTGTTTTTGAGCATCCTTCATGACAGAGAGCGTAAAGAATGCTTTTACATTTTCTTCCCTTACTTGCTTACTTATTAGCTTTGACCCAGTCGCTCAATACAACTTCTCTGGAGCTGCATGACAACAGCAAGCTGAAGGAGGCTGAATCGGTTTTCCGTAACAGATTCTGTGGCGGTGCTCGGCGGCTGATGTTATGGATTCAGTGACCAGTCATGCTGCTACATGAAGAATTTTCTTCAAATGATGTATGAAGGGCTCCATTTCTCAATAAAGTCAATGGACAATGACTTCGCCAAAAATCTCTTGGCCAAAAATTGTATTCATATTTTTTGCACATCCTCACCTCAAATGTCCTCAGCTATCCAAGACGTGTTTGGTGTCTGATATTTGCTTTTTTGTTTTGCACTGGAGCTGCGATGCTAATAAAGCTAGCAAGTAACGCAAACTTACAGCTGCCAGCTTAGCTTTGTGCAAACTGGCCAAATCATCAGAAGCTTGTCTCAAACTGTGCCAAGTTGTTAAAGCAGAATTCATACTGATTTTTAAATATTTCTACATAATTCAGTCACTGAGATGAACTGAAGTGGCTGAAATAGTTAAATGCCACTAAATTATTTATTTAAATTTATTATAGATTTCTTTACAGTGGCAATGATGGGAGCCAGGTGTCTACACCACAAATATAGCCACTTTATTTTTTTTTTTAATTGGTGAAATAGTGGTAAATGTTTTTTTATGACCGTTTTGCCTTGCAATGTCCTGCATGTACAGAAATATGTACGATTAGACCACAATCTTATTTCAGCTCAATCATAAAACAATGTCTCAGGTGTCAGGCAGGTATTCCTAACTATTTTGTGTGAATGCTTTCTGTGAGGTAGCTCTTAGAAGTATTAAACTGTCGAGACGTCTGGTTCCTATCACCAACACTGTGAACAAATTTGGCTTGCTAAGTTTGTGTGGAACGAAGCATTTCACATTAAACTACTCTGAATAACTTTGTTTACATCTTAAACATTTAATTATGGAGAAATTCAGAACAATGAGAACCTTTATCTCAAATAGACCTGCTTATGTTTTCTAAAGTTGCCTAACATACTACTGTCTAAAAATGGCTAAAAAATAATAGTAGCATCCATCATGATGTGTGACTTTGCCCTTATTTGTGACTGCTTTCATAGATTTAAGTGTCACACAGCTTCAGAAACCACATAAGCAATTGTTTGAAATTACTGAACAACTCAAGGCAGTCTGAAGCAATTGTTTGATGACTTAGGCATGTAGCTTGCACTATGCTAATATGGCAGTTTCAGTCTCATGGTAGCTCTTCTAGCCAATATAAGCATTTTATGTCCTGTTTAAGAAAACATACTAACACTGCTTCTTTCTCTCTCTCTCTCCTTCCACAGATGTTGGGAACCCTCACAGCAGTCCCCATAAAGGTGCCTCAGGTCAGCTCTCTGCATCGGCTGGCAGGGCATTCGCCCACTGTGCTACCTCAGGTAACACCAACACCGTCATACTGCAGAAAGCTCATAATATCCTTTTTCAACTTCAGGTGCCACGAAAAACTGACAGATTACATCCCATATGTGTCTATAGTCTGTAATACATAGCACAGGTTTAGCTACCCTGCTAGAATAAACAACATAGCAAACACCAGCATTACATTGTGTTTTGGATACTGGCATGCTGGTCAACCAGTATGACCTTGCTGGGTGGCCAGCAAAGCCAGCAGAAGATCAGCACTAGACCAGCATAAACCAGCATAGACCAACTTTATACCCACTAGTTTTTCCCGGGAAGCCCTCTGGTTATATAGACACCATCCCCAAATATACGAAATGTCTCTCTAAAAGAGCACCAAACCAATCACAAAAGGACATTCTGTACCACAAGCTTCTTAGCATTCCTGCAATCTTTACGTACAAAGCCACCCACAGTCTGCTGGAAGAGGAGCAGAACCCTACTAAATCAATATCTAAACACACCAGGGCAACAGTGTAGCATGAAACAGACGTTCAGTCCTAAAATACAGAGAGACAGCAGTCCATTAGAGCACACGGCCAAATCTGAGAGATTATCCGATAAATCACACGGCTAATAAATCTTTAAGACTCAGGCTTTCCTGCGTGCACTGCTTTCCGTTTGGGCTTTGGATGCAATTAATCCCTGCAGCTGAGCTCATTTGTTGTCATTGGTCTTCTTATTGGATCAATGGAGATGATGATGTTTGATAAGGTCACCTAAGTGAAGTGCTCATTTGTGCAAGTAGCAGTGACACCACAGGGGGGCAGTGTAGCTCTAAACTAAGGCCATAGCATGCTCTGAGAGAGAGTGACTCACACATGCGGCCCCAAACATAACTGTATGTACAAATGAATAGAAGCAGACAAAACAAAGACAGTGTAAGGTTTGCAGCCTGTTATGGAAACTTTATATACAGTGGTGCTTGAAAGTTTGTGAACCTTTTAGAATTTTCTATATTTCTGCATAAATATGACCTAAAACGTCATCAGATTTCCTAAAAGTAGATACCTGATCATTTGTTTATTAAGGAGAATGAGCCAATATTACATATTTGTGAGTGGCAAAAGTATGTGAACCTTTGCTTTCAGTATCTGGTGTGACCCCCCTGTGCAGCAACAACTAAACGTTTCCAGTAACTGTTGATCAGTCCTGCACACCGGCTTGGAGGAATTTTAGCCCATTCCTCCGTACAGAACAGCTTCAACTCTGGGATGTTGGTGGGTTTCCTCACATTAACTGCTCACTTCAGGTCCTTCCACAACATTTCGATGGGATTAAGGTCAGGACTTTGACTTGGCCGTTCCAAAACATTAACTTTATTCTTCTTTAACCATTCTTTAGTAGAACGACTTGTGTGCTTAGGGTCGTCTTGCTGCATGACCTGCTTTCTCTTGAGATCCAGTTCATTAACAGATGTCCTGACATTTTCCTTTAGAATTCTCTGATATAATTTAGAATTCATTGTTCCATCAATGATGACAAGCCATCCTGGCTCATATGCAGCAAAACAGGCCCAAACCATGATACTACCACCGCCATGTTTCATAGATGGGATAAGGTTCTTATGCAGGAATGCAGTGTTTTCCTTTCTCCAACGATTTTCATTTAAACCAAAAAGTTTTATTTGGTCTCATCCATCCACAAAACATTCTTCCAATAGCCTTCTGGCTTGTCCACGTAATCCTTACCAGACTGCAGACAAGCAGCAATGTTCATTTTGGAGAGCAGTGGCTTTCTACTTGCAACCCTGCCATGCATATCATTGTTGTTCAGTGTTCTCCTGATGGTGGACTCATGAACATTCACATTAGCCAGTGTGAGAGAGGCCTTCAGTTGCTTAGAAGTTACCCTGGGGTCCTTCGTGACCTTGCCGACTGTTACACGCCTTGCTCTTGGAGTGATCTTTGTTGGTCGACCACTTCTGGGGAGGGAAACGATGGTCTTTCCCCCATTTGTACACAATCTGTCTGACTGTGGATTGGTGCAGTCCAAACTCTTTAGAGATGGGTTTGTAACCTTTTCCAGCCTGATGAGCATCAACAACTCTTTTTCTGAGGTCGTCAGAAATCTCCTTTACTCGGGCCATGATACACTTCCATAAACATGTGTTGTGAAGAGCAGACTTTGATAGATCCCTGTTCTTTAAATATAACAGGGTGCCCACTCACACCTGATTGTCATCCCATTGATTGAAAACACTTGACTCTAATTTCACCTTCAAATGAACTTTTTCAAATGTAACTTTTTTTAACCTTTGCCACTCACAAATATGTAATATTGGATCATTTTCCTCAATAAACAAATGACCAAGCATAATATTTTTGTATCATTTATTTAACTGGGTTCTCTTTATCTACTTTTAGGACTTGTGTGTAAATCTGATGATGTTTTAGGTCATATTTATGCAGAAATACAGAAAATTCTAAATGGTTCACCACTATACCTTACACTGTTAATTCAACAGAAATTCTACTCCACTAAGCTTTTTAGTGAGTTTTTTTTATAGTTAAGGATTGATAAATGCTGAGAAACTGACCACTTTTTGAGTTAAATGTATGAATGTAGCATGTGTAGAGTAAGTTTAAACCCTGCTAATCTACTGAATTCTAACAAAAACAGAAACCTTCTGTTCTGTCAGATAGAAAGAAAGAATGAATGAAAGAACACACTTAATTCCCGGAGGGAAAGTTCAGTGTTTTAGTAGCAAAGTATATAATATGTGTAGATACAAGGTAAATAGAAGGTATGTTTCAAGTCATTGTGAATCAGAAACCATAACACATTCCCTATTTGACGTCATGAATGTCCAGGCATAGCACAGTACTGAAGAGCGTCTCTGAGCTAGCTGTGCATTTTCTCTCGTTGGTAGGTGGGGATGGTAGAACGTGTTGAAAGGTGATGGTAGATGGTAGAAAGGTGATAGTATTGGCTAACATTATTTCCCCAGACCAGGGCTTTGTGCAAAAATTGGACAAAACATGACATTTTGATGGAAAATTAAAAATAAATAAATAAATAAAGGGCTCCTCGCTTACATTTTTCTTGGAATTATTTTTTTTTTCCTCTTTGTGGGTTTAAGTACCAAAATCAGTCAAAATCAATTTCTACAAAGCCACTTCCCAACATATTTTGCTTTCCCTCATAAAATTAAGCAGGCTGCTTTTGTTGCTGTGCTTTTAAGGCTGTAAAAGATATGCTTTTAAGATATGCGAATATCATCTGTTCTAATTGGCTGTTCTGAATTCTGCCTCATTCAAAAACCAGACTGGGCTGAAACGCTCCTTATAATTTCACTGTTAATGAGCAGAGCTAAATGAAATGAATGGATCGGTTTTCGTGACATCACAACAGCGAATTTAAAAAAGGCTGTGTCTGCAGTTTAGTCTCCATATATATGGAATGTATGGAGTGGGGGGTACATTGCATACTTTGAAACTTCACCATTGTTCTCATACTACATTACAATCTTTTATTTCCTAAAAGTTTGGAAAATTATTTTATATATGATGTGGGCCCTTTAAATGAAATGGGATGAACTAATAAGGTAAAAAGGACAGGTTTGACTTTATATGATAGATGTGTCATCCAGGTTTAACAAGCTCCATCTATTTGATAAAATATTAAGCATTAGTATTCTGACTTGAGTATCTGCATTAGCAGATTGTAATTGTTCAAATGAGCCAACGCTTGGTCCTTGTTGCCAACAGGTTAGGCCAAAGACTCTGATCCCGGACAGCCTTCCCCACAGCCCGTGCCAGGAGCAGCAGTCCGGCCAGCCGCTGAGCCTGCCGCGGGGCACGGCCGTGGTCAGCCCTAAGAGCCAAGGCCCGGCTTTGCCAATCGCCAACAGCACCTTCAGCCCAGAGAGAATGGCCAGCGGCCAGGGAGACAGCTCTCCGGCCGGCGTCTCCACGGCCAGCCCTGGGGTCGCCTACGCCATCATCTCCTCCGCCTCACCTGCCGGCAATGGAGTGGCAGCCATGAGCGAGGCTATGAAAGTGCAGCCACTGATCTTCAGCCCAGACAGCAAGGTCAGAGACCCACATGAATAGCTATTCACTTAGCATGATGCTATTACCACAACTTACAGTTCCTGTGAAATGGCAACCACAACACACAGAAGTTTCTATCATTTTGAAAGCAACAATAAGCTGTAGCAGTAATGCGAATAATAAGGCAGCAAATATCTCAGCTCAAGATTTGATTATGATTGTTTAGGAAAATGATTTAGTGCATCATGAAATCTCAAATTTGATCTAATTTAGTTTGACTGTTTTGGCAGAATTCTGAATTAAGGCTGAACTATTAATCATTTGAAATTTTCAAATGGCAAGAATTGCAATTTTATTTATATCCTACATTATTCAAAGCAGCATGAATAAGTTTTAAATGGGAAAATCTAACCTAATGACATCTTTTTTACCCTGGTGTTAAAAGAGGTCATAATCAGATGTTTTTCCTAAATTGTTCAGCCCTGCTCTGAATACTCAGATGTGACTGCAGAAACTGTTTAATAAAGAGTGCAATATAGACAATACAAATAATACATCAGCCTTTTTTGTACATTTTAGAAAAGCCAGAGAATTTTATTTTGTCAAAGAGCATACTCTTTTTAATGTTATTAAAATGGATTTCCAAAAATTGGAAAAAGGAATGCAGTAGATGCAGATTCACCCCCTTAAGATCCAGACTTCTAGTACACAGGCTGCTGCACTTGGACGCCGACATGCCGTCCCATGCCAGTGATTTATTTGAGAAAATTCCACTTGCTGAGAAAAGAGTTTGCAGCCACATAAACCGAGATGCAAGAGCCAGCATGGAAAAATTTCGCTCACAAATATAGTCTAAAGTAGAGACATCACAATGCCACTTTTTCTTTTCCTACACTGATACCAGTATTTCTTCTTTAAAAACTCCTAAGCAGTTGAAGTATTTCACTTGAGATGAGCGGCTAATAGTGAAAAACTACTCAAACACTCTACTACCCCATGGAAAGAAATACACAGTGTGTGCCATTTTATGATAGATTTGTTGCAGAATTAAATCAGATTCATTCTTTTCCCCTCCAATATCCAGTGATATCATCTGGAAACTGACACCTGATATCGTATTGGTGCAGTCTCTAGTCTAAAGTGGTGCATGATAAGGCGCCTACAACCAGTCACAATATCTGAACTACAAAAGAAATGAAAAGTGTAAAACCAGCTGTGATGTGTCAGTCTAGGGTATTCAGCTGCATTCATTTTGTAATGTCAAGCTATTTTCACATGTGAAAGTCCAAACAATAGTTAGTACATTGTTTATATTGTCTATATTGCACTACTTGATGCATTAAATAATTTCCTAAAAGATAGTTTCTAAGGATTATTCAAAATTTCTGTTGCGCATTTTAGAGAAATCTGCCAACTCGGATTTAATTACAATGGTGCTGACACGAACCAAGGGTCACTATATCAACACAAAATTATATTTATAATTATACAGTCCAAAATGACCAATAAACCTACAAGTCTTCTGTGATTTTATATGTTAATAATGTTAAAATCTGGAAAAAATTGGGTTTTCTTTGGGGACTTTTTTTTATAATGCCCTACCTCTCCACCTAGTTTTAGGCCAAAACCTGAATTTCAAAACTACAATATATGTAATGTATTGTAATATAATGTATCAAGCAGCACATTTATATCAATTTCATGAAATAATTTCATCTGAAGTAACTTTTAGAAGCATTAAACACTTCAGATGTCTCATTCCATTCACATTCCATTTCATCTAGGTATGACTGACAGAGTCTGAGAACAATCCGACTGACTCTGAAGTATCGTTTCACCGTTATGTATGGAGCTCAAGTGATCTTCTCTTTGTGGCCTAAATAACTATAGACCTGCTTTCCTGAAAGGCAGCAGTGTGTAAACACTAACACAGTCTGCCTGAATGAGTCTCTGTTTCTAACACTTAAGATTATCTTGAGACTGTAATGCTTTTGGGAAGCGGCTCCCTGATTGGGCAGCTTAACCTTGCTGGGCCCTTGCGTGTGACGAGTAATTCTTCAGAATCCCAGAGTGGCTCAAACGAAGGCTCACTTCCGCGTAGAAGTTTTGCAGGAGTAATTAATCTCAGGGTGGGATGAAAAATGGGTTGCGGCTGACACAGAGAAGATTGGTGAGGCTCATTACAATGTCGTTAAGAGAGAGTGGTGGTCCTCATGGCCACTGGTCACACCCAGTTCTCATGGACCACATTTTTCTACTGCACACTATACAAACAACATGCAGTAAATAACAGATGTATTTGTGTTTTTTTTTGTTTTTTTATCATTGTCAGCCTGTTCGTAGAGTGAAACGGATTTTATGCTGGTATGAATATACTCCAAAGCGAGTCCACATATCCTCCAGTAGCTTATCTAACCGGCATCTTTTGAGGAAAGAAGCGTTCGTTTTAGGGTTGTGACAAAATTTCACCCGCCAAAACATTTCTGCCAAAAATGGTCAAAAGCGGCACTTTATTTTGGCCAAGAGAGAAAAAAGGTTGAACATTTTTTGCAGGAATATTTTTTATTATTAGACTACAACAAAGTGCCAAAACATAAAACTTAAGTCATTTAAATGATAATGAAAAAGAGAAACAGCGCTTAAAAACACTACTTTTTCCTTTGCTGTCCTGCACCGAACAGTGTAGACACGGTCAAACAGTTTGAGTACCAGTAAATCAACAGTGGAGAAAAATGTGGGCTGCGTTGCATTTCATGGTTTACATGAGGAACATTAAACAAGCAATTTATATCCTTTCTTCAGCTTAATTATCAAGAGTGGATACAACATTCAAGAACTGCTCCATTACAGGTTTGATACTACTTGAAAACACCACATCCTGCTCTTACATACAACTGAAGCAGAAAGGAATTCCTTTATTCCTGAATTCACTTATTCAGAAATTCATAAATGAAACGGTTTTGTTTTGGTTTTCAGCCAGTTGTGTCTTCAGTTTTGGCCAGAAATTTTAATTTCTGTGCATCACTAATTACCATAAAACATACGGCTGACGTGTCTGTAAAAATGTTTTCCGTTTTTTTAAATATCCATTATTCTCATAACTAGCATTACTGCGCTAGCATCTCAGAACCTAACATGCTCAAACCCGTTGGTATTGGCTTGCATGCACAGGTGATAATTATCCAGCCGCAGATCCCCAGCAGCTCTCAGGGTTCTTCAGGTCCACCGGCTGAGAGCCATCCAAAGGAGACCAGCCCTCCTGCCTCCTCCCCTCACAAGACCAAGAAGAAGGAGGAAGACCCAGAGGTAAGTTCAGTGTCTGTCTAGGTTTGATTTGCACAGTCCACTGCATCTGTATACAGTCTTGAATAACAAGGATTGACAAACAGAGAGAAAGATTCAGTGAAAAGAAATGACCATAGGTAGCCTCAAGCATCAACGGTCGGAATAGATCAGAATCCTGGGGAATGCAAGTCCTTGCAGAATGCTGTGTTTTCCACCTAAAACAAATCAGCATGTGATAATTAGCTTGCTTTGGCACAAGGATTTGATAATTAGCTGAATAGTTGTATCTTTTTGGACAGAACATGAAACCCAGAGGGGTTCTGGCTGGGAAATTTCCTCATAACACACAATGCTGCTATTGTGTTATTTGGTGCGGTCAATATATATATTTTTTTGTTCTCCCTACAGAAAATTGCCTTCATGGTAGCCCTCGGCCTTGTCACTACAGAACACTTGGAAGGTAATCTCAGAATCAAAGTATCATGCATATCATTTTTTTTTTTGTTCTGTTAATTTATTCTACTGTTGTGAGCTTGTATAATAACCAGTCCAATCATATTACTATGGCAGAGATCCAGATCAAAAGGCAGGAGAGGAAGAGAAGAAGTACAGCTAACCCCGCATACAGCAGCCTGTTCGAGCCAGAGGTAGCTATTCTATCAATACTGTCAGCCGCACCACAGTGAACCGGCAGAATTTAGGCCTGAGCGTTATGAACGTTCTATAACCCAAACAAGAAGAGTTGAATATGAACGTTAAAAGGTCTCAGAAATCAGCACTTGTATTCAGGTTAAATAGAGGAGTGTTCTTTATTAATGCACGTCTCCCAGTGCAGTACTCACAGGTATCAAATTGAACAATACATCTAACATTGGACTGGAGGGATGTCCACAATGAGGGCATTTTTATGTTACGTTTGAGAGCAGAGAGGGAAAGCACACTAACCTCGTGAGCATGTATTGACATGTGGCTAAAATATACTGTTGACCGCTTTAGGATGCTGAAAAATTGAGACACCACTATATCATATTGAACAGAATTATGAATTTTGTGAATCTTTCCTTCTCTAATAAAAGGCACAACTTTAAAGCAATATTGGTGCTTTATTGGCAGAATTTTCACTGAAAAGTATGTAAAAATATGAAGACTTATTATCAGCGAATTTATCAGCCAGCTGATATATCGGCTGGGCCGTAGTCATAATTCATAATCATACAACATGAGCAACAGGTCTTTGTATGTTGAAGAGAACAGTCCTGCCATAAATACTAACATAAATCCTTAGTAAAATGGGTTCGTCAGCACCCCTTTAACTGTAGGAATAAAATATGTCTGTTTAGTGTTATGTTAGCTACTCCTCAACATCAAGGCTGTGTCTGCAAATATGACTGTACTGACTCATAACGGGAGCTTGTGCGAGTTGCAGAAGCACATTCCTAACTAGCTATAAGTTACGAATATAACGTTAGTGCTGTTGACCATTCAGATACTTGGACACGATATGTCTGTGATCTACCCAACATGAGTTCTTCAACATTTTAGATCTCTAAAATGACCATCAGACAGCCTGTTCTCCATTATGCACTTTTTAGTCACCATTTAGAGAACAGTTGAGAAGAGTAAAGTGGTCTGTTTTCCTGCAGGGGGGCTCTTGTTCATCAAAATCAAGCACGTAGGGCTGAACCACAGAGATTCTGCCTTCTGTGTGTGCCATCAATTGTATTAATTTATTCATGTCTTGAATATGATAGTGGTAAATGCTTTTTCTGCAGCATATCTTTGCTATTAAAATAAAGTATACAATTGAAACTATGTTGATAGGGACATTAAAATGGCGACAAAGAGTTCCTCTATTGTTAAGTCAGTCTGTTGACAATTAGCCTTATGTGCTGTAATCAGGCTCTAAACTATTCTAAGCCTGTTTTAAACAGCAGCTTAGAAAAGAAATAATTGGTTTATATATGTGTGCTTTATGATCTCAGTAAAAGCTAAGAGTCTCACCCTCTTTGATCTCCAGCGCAAAAGACTTGCATCAAATTACCTGAACAACCCACTGTTCCTGTCAGCAAGAGGTAAAACGGATTTCTCTTCCCATCAACACAACACAGCTGGAGTAGAGCTGACAAAATTATGCATGAAGCAGCACACTCATGCACAAACCGCTACATGCCCACACACAAACACAATGTGATCAAGACAGACTAACAGGACCCCCATTCTGAGTGATTACCACATGCTCAGATGCACTGTGTCTATCCTGATGCCTGAAGTATATCAATAGCACTATAAATCAATACCACTGGGGTGATTGTGGTCCTAAAGATACTAAATCAGTTGCTGCAGCCTTTAAACGTAATCTCCACATCTGGCATACAAATCACAACAGCTTAGGTTCAGGTTTATTCCCCAAACTTATTATATGGTTATTAATCCTAAAACTTTAAACAAACTTTAAACTTTAAAGGTCAGAAGGAGCTACATTGTGTCTTTGTGGATCTAGAGAAAGCATATGATAGGGTGCCAAGAGAGGAACTGTGGTACTGTATGAGGAAGTCAGGTGTAGCTGAAAAGTATGTTAGGGTGGTGCAGGACATGTATGAGGATAGTGAGACAGTGGTGAGGTGTGCAGTTGGAGTGGCAAATGGGTTCAAGGTGAAGGTAGGGCTACATCAGGGATCAGCTTTGAGCCCCTTCTTGTTTGCAATGGTGATGGAAAGGTTGACAGATGAGGTCAGGCAGGAGGCTCCATGGACCATGATGTTTGCAGATGACATTGTAATCTGTGGTGAGAGTAGAGAGCAGGTGGAAGAGAATCTGGAGAGGTGGAGGTTTGCACTGGAGAGGAGAGGAATGAAGGTCAGTAGAGACAAGATGGAAAACGTGTGTGAATGAGAGGGAGGCAGGTGGAAAGGTGAAGATACAAGGAGTAGAAGTCGTAAAGGTGGATGACTTCAAATATCTTGGGTCAACCATCCAGAGCAATGGACAGTGTAGAAAAGAGGTGAAGAAGAGGGTGCAGGCAGGATGGAGTGGGTGGAGACAGATGTCAGGGCTGATGTGTGACAGAAGGATGGCAGCAAGAGTGAAAGGGAAGGTTTACAAGACAGTAGTGTGTCCTGCTATGATGTATGGTTTGGAGACTGTGACTGTCTAAAAGACAGGAGGCGTAGCTGGAAGTGGCGGAGATGAAGATGCTGAGATTTTCGTTGGGAGTGACAAGGATGGACAAGATTAGAAATGAGCAGATCAGAGGGACAGTGAAGGTGGAGCAGTTTGGAGATAAAGCCAGAGAGGCCAGGTTGAGATGGTTTGGACACGTGTTGAGGAGGAATAGTGGATATATTGGTCAAAGAATGTTGAAGATGGAGCTGCCGGGTAGAAGGAGAAGAGGTAGACCTCAGAGAAGGTTTATGGATGTAGTGAAGGTGGACATGGAGATGGTTGGTGTGAAAGTAGAGGAGGCAGTGCATAGGGCAAGATGGAGGCAGATGATCCGCTGTGGCGACACCTAAAGGGAGCAGCCAAAAGAAGAAGAAGAAGAATCTTAAAACTTCATTACTACTGTTTATTATCTGGCAACTGCTATGACAGAGAGCTAGGTGTTATGGCAAAAATATGACCTCATGATACTTAGATATTTTCTTGAAGCATGATATGCATCAAAGATTAGTTTTTCTAATGTTTGATAAGTTAGAACAGATACACTTGAACCAGCACTGCCATATTTAAAGAATAATATCAGCGATTCACACACTGTGCTGCACTAAACAGGACTTGGGCTGCAATGAAATCTGCAGTTGGTCAGTGCTTTATAGGTATGATTTCCATAATATGCTCGTATTGCCCATCCTGTTGAATAGAGTGCAAGGAATTCAAGTGTAGGCTCAATTATTGATCTTCGCAAGCTCAGACTTGCCTGACACGATGTGTGCCAGAAAAAATAAATAAATAAAAATAAAATAAAAGCAGTATGTAAAATGCTGTGTGTTAACCAAGAGGCTGTTCTGTGTTCAGCTTTGTTGCATGGCTGTAGCTGCAAATCTAACCCATGAATAACCCTGTCTGATGACTGTACCAGCTTTTTACTAACTTGTTCTCTGCTTCTAATTCACGCGCCAGACTCTGTGGATCTGTGCTGGAAGGTACGTAGCCAGGCTAACGGTTCTCTGAGTGTGTGTGTCTGTATGCCTTGCTTTTTGTTTAGAATATTCTAAATGGTGTGATTATATTTTGAGGCTAATACTGAGGTTGCATGTGTTCTTGCAAGCAAATAAGATACAGCTGAGAGCTGTAGGTCAACGTCAGTGTCATTGTACTGCGTGCAATTCTTGCTGTCCGCTATTTCTGAAATAACCATGGCAACACACAAGATCAAATGGATTTTGAATATATTTGGTTATTGTACTACACAGTGAAGACGAGCCGGACTTATGTTTGTGGTTTGGGTGCGTATTTGTATCACAGGACGAGCTTGACCATGATGACCACTGTGCAGTGTGTAAAGAGGAAGGAGACCTTCAGCAGTGCCATACCTGCACCCGCGCCTACCACCTAGACTGCTTACAACCTCCCCTCAAATCCCCACCTAAGGGTATGTGGATGTGCCCCAAGTGCCAGAAGAAGGTGAGTTTCAGAACAACTGATGTATGAACTATTAAAATGAGTCTGTTATACAGAGTCTGCTATAGATGGGATCCACACTGGAGCCAGTACAGGCATATTTTAATGGTGTACAAACCTCAATTCCAAGAATGCAGATAAAGACAGAAAGCAGTCATTTGTAATTTGGACATTTAGGCAATTTAAATGAAAGTGAATATAATGCTTCCTTGTCTGTTTCTCCTCTGAAGGTTCTGAATAAAGAGAACTTGTCTTGGCCACATAACTTTGTCCAGTCTTACGTTACACACAAAACAGGTACGTTCTGCCTAAGGTAAAGCCTGAATCTTGTAATCCTCATTACTGTGGCCCAGAGGCGCTCAGTGTTTTACCTTTATCATACTGTAGCACTCATTACAGGAATATGTAACATAGCTGGCAGAATAAAGGCTGATTCTGAATAATTCTGATTGGGCCCGTTTATTGTAACGCTGGTGTCTTCTTGTAGACAAGTCTGTAATGTGTGTGTGTGTGTGTGTGTAGTGAGAGAGGAGGAGAAGAGAAAGCTGATAAGGAGGAACAGTGAGCTGAAGAAAGAGTGCGCCCACCTTAAAGAAGAGGACCAGCGGCTCAGCAAGTCTCTCTCGGTATTGTTCTAACTTCACATTATCGCTCCTCACTACAGAGCATGACTCACAGCCTCTCTTCTAAAAACCCATCTCCTAATTCCAGTTGCACGTCTCTATACAGTCATATGCAAAATTGTAGGCGCTACCAGTAAATTACGTCAAATCACAAACTACATGTTTAATTTTGTTCAACTGAGTAAATAAGTATAAACTGCACTTAAATGTGCATGTGATATTTATATACTTCATACTTCACCTCAGCAGTGCCTTATTATTGTCATTTTGGGGTGCAATTTGTTTGAAATACATAATTCTATAATTAATTACATTGCCGAGTAAATACTAGAGGTCCACGGTTGAAATGGATTCGGAATCTGACATTTTTCATTCCAAACACGCAATCGGCATTCGGCCAGATTACTTTTTTATTTTTGGCCAAGCATTGTGGCAGTTTGATGATGAATCAAGTAAAAGCACTTTGAATGCTGCTGCAACATTCATGCCAAAATGTATCATAATTATGTACAACTCAGTTTTGATGTAGCTCTTCATTTGTTTTATTTTAAGAATTTAATATGCCAGTTTAGCCGAGTAAAGAGTAAATAATGTTATTTATACTGCAGCTTACAGAGAGTACTTGATTCATGGGTTCACTTAGTCCACACGGTCTGACACTTGGGTTAAAAACAAGCCTAAAACAAATTGGCCAAAAAATGATCCGTTGCCAGTCGGGCTGCAAGAAATCTGAACTCACACTCATGATTCTCCTCTAATAACTACATTTACATTGAATTTACAGACAGGTTTGAGTCTCTACTTCTGACTTTTTCCATTTGTTTCCATGTCCAACAATTACAAAACGTATCAAACAAGTAAAGGATGGGTTTTTTTTTCTTTATTTCCACAAAACAAGACTGCAGTAACTTGTAAAGTTAAAAACCTTTAGTTTCTTCTAATTACAAACACAAATTACAAAAAAATATATATGTATGTATATGTATAAATATGTATTGAAAGTTTAGTATCTGCTTATTTCATTGAGCTACTAGTGAGAAATAACTGTAAAAACTGAGGATTTTTGTTGTGGACAGCAGTCACTGACATTTTGAAAGGTTAAACGTGTATTTTCATCTTACATCTCAAGTGTAGCGCTTTTGTAAAGCTTAGCTGCGTCTGTCTTGCAGAAATGCATGGATCTGAAGGGCCGCCTCCTGAGCCAGCAGAGGGAGACTCAGGCCTCGCTGGAGCGCCTCAAGACTCTGATCCGCCTCATCCAGCGCGACCACATGATCCAGGTCACCATGACGGCCACCACCACCACAGGAGCCTCTCTGCTCTCCCTGCCCTGGATCAAACCCACCAGCAGCAGCAGCAGCAGCAGCAGCTCCCCCAGCACCACAGCGCCCGCTGCAGGCTCTGCCGCACTACTGCAGAAGAGTGTGGCCCAGACACAGGGCAACAACTGACCCCAGAGCAGGCAAAAAAGAAAAAGGAAAACAAACAACAACAAGAAAAACATTTACACATGACTGAGCGAGCGGCTACAGAACAGACGTGCGTTACTTTTACCACATACAGCTCCTCCAGGGACCTGGAGAGTGATATCTTAACCATTGTGGAGTTTTTCTTTTTTCTTTTTGCAAGAGCAGTAACGTTTTCAGAAAAGAAATCCTTTAAAAAAATTTCAGAAAAAAAAAAATACTACAAAAAGGAAACTATAGTATATCCTTCACTCGATTCATGACAAGTATTTTTTAAACCCAACACCTACAGTGCTTACGAGATTTTTTTTAAACTTATCGTTTTTTAATTTAATAAATGTTCTTGGCCTTAACGTATTTACGACATTTAAAAAATATTTTAAAAATCATAAAAAAAAAACAAAAAAACAAAGCAGATAACAGTGCCGTCATGAATATGCGAAATAAGTATTCTTCGCGGCCACAGCCTTTTCTTTCTAGTATGTTTTGCGTTTTTTAACGGGGAGGGGAGGGGAGGGGATAATAACTGTTCTGCATATAGCGAGAGAGAACATTAGAGTAGTGGTAGATGAAAACAAGAGAGCAAGAGACATATGAGAAGTGGAGAAGAGCGTACGCTGGTCTATCCGAGTAGACAACTGTTCTCATTCTCCCATGAACAATGATTGCCATAATAATTCAGGTGAAAGAGAGACGGGGAAATGTTTTTTTTTCTTCATTGTGTATGTACTTACGAGCATACGAGCCTTCAAACAAACAAATGAAAAAAAAAGCAGAGAATAACTTTTTTCAGTATTAATAGAGTTGAGATAAAGGAACAAAGTATTTAAGATGACTACGAAATTTAGCATTTCTAGTGCAGAATTTTAGTATTTTCATGCTGATGCCTGTTCATAATTGTGAATTGAAGTATTGGAGAGAGGGGAATTGTTGTACATATGTTGTATTGTTATTACAGGTCCTTCTAATTTCTCTTCTGTATTGTTAATCCAAATCACAGCCACAAAAATGGTGTTCCTTTATTTTCCCGTTGCACTGACAACAACAAAAGCAGACATTTGGAAGGGCCATTCGATTTCCAGTGAGCGTGTGAACCTGTCACCAAAACCCTCTCTTTTCTTTTCACCAGTATATAAGATAAGCCAAAAAAAAAAAAAAAAAAAAAGACCCTTACACTTTTGTACCTCCCCATTTTTTTTCATTCATTTTTACTTTGACGCTGTTTGTTTCTTTCCTCATCATCCAACGACATCATATACAACATCGCATATTATTGCAATGACGCCACGAGTTGGAGTTCAACTTTTTTTTTTTTTTTTTTTTTTTGGTTATTTCATTTTGCTAGACGATACAAATGAACACTGCCTCAAGAACAACATTAGAAAAATCCAGGGTTTATTTAATATATATCAGAACATTTAACATTGAAATGAGAAGAGAGAACTGGACTGAACTTACTGGAGGGATAGTTTTTGTGCTAGTTTGTCTTCCTGCTTTGCCAAAGGGTTTTTAAAGTGCGCACTCGGGGCCGAGCCTGTGAGGCAGGGCTACTTCTCAACCCCAAGGTAGGAAAAGCTGATATGCCTTTAATCTTAAAATTCTACACTTTATTCCCTTGATTCCTACACTGAACAGTCACCACGGCCAAGCAAAGTCAGCAGGGTTATGGCCTGATAGCCCAATAGTCTGAGTTATAAGTTGGCACAGGTTTTCAGCTATGCTGAATCTGGTCAGGGGTCCGTCTCACCAAGCATGTTTGACTTAAAAGATTTCACTGGTCTAGACGTTTAAGCTAAAAGTATTCCTTGCTCATGTGTGCATGAAAGCGTGATGAAAAGCCAGTTGTAAAATATGAGGTATGGAGTGGCTTATTTTTCTAAGAAGTAAACCATAATAAACGTAATGGGGTGGGTGAGACAGTAAAAATATCACATTTTCATGATTTATGAATGACACTGCACTAAATCCAGTGACTAATTACGATCTTTTTGTAACGAAACCTGCAGTTGGTCAGTGTGTTCTCAGTAAATTATATTGACAGTTAATAACGATAACGATACGTATGGTCATATCGTCCAACCCCACTACGTAAATACGTAGAAAGTACAGCATTCATAATGGTAAAAAGCAACAATGTTGCTGCCGCCGTGTTTCTTGGAATAATAACTGCTTTTCTTGATAATATATGTAGTATATTTTATTTACTGCACTGAAAAACTATATTTTTTAACATTACTGACGTGATAAACATTAGGAAAAAAAACAGACCAGAAAAGGTTTAGAAAGGACCAGCTTAGTCAGAAGGCTATCCCTGATTGGTCAGAAGCTTGCCTTGCTTGTTCCAAGAGTTGTACTTAGCCAGCCCTGAAGCGGGTTAGGCAAGCAGCATAACTCGGCTTAGTGATGCGTCCTGGTAAAAAGTGATGGTGAGACAGACGATCCAGGGCTACATTGAACCAAGGCTAAAGTTAGGTGGCTGCTTCGTGAGACAGACCCCCAAACATGAGATTTTAGCCGGGGGGGGGGATAATTAAAATAAACAATATAAAATACCACATTGCCATTGCAATATGGCATGAACTATACAATGTGACGATTAAAGATTGGCCTGCATTATTGCGCAAGTTGTGATTTCTCAGAAAACTCATTTGCATATTGTGATGACCATTGCAAAGGCCAGTATTGAGATAATGATCAACAACCAATATATCGTGCAGCCCCACTGAACAGTTTTTGAGCTGAAGTGACAGAGTCTGATATCAATACCTATTAACATTGTAATGAGCTCATAATGACTAAATGTCCTTATATAGCAACAAATGTTTTAGAAGTGCATATCACAGTTACCTTACATGGCTTAGCAAGTACTGTAATTTTCACAGAATGAGACGGAACAGCGCACACAGACTAATCTGACACAGCCAGACCCAGAATGTAAGCAATTCCGTGCATATCACCCGCTGGTCTGTATCGCTGTAATAACACCAGTGTAATACAGGTACGCCTAGCCCCGAGGGCATCTGATAGGAGGATACCGCAGAGGCTGTGGGAGGGGGATTTGGAAACAGATTAGAATCAAACCCTGTTGAAAACAGGAAAGCAAACATTTAAGAAAGGAGGGGATAAAAGCAAACTAAACCATATCAGAGCTTTGTTCATAGCGAGAATGCCCTTCACCCATCATTTCCCGCCCACTCTGAGGCATGTCCCCACCTCCTCCACAGGCAACCCTCCCCCCATATCCCCATACTCCCATATTCCAGAATCTTCTCCGGGACAAACTGTGCCGTGCTTATACAGATCTATTTTAATACACTCGACACTACGTTGAACAAGATAAAAACTTTTTTATATTCTTTTATCAATGAACGTGAGAAAGAAAAGGGAGACAAAGAAAATCAAGTTTTTTTATTGTTTGCCAATTATGCATTTAGCTTGCAATCTGCAATGTGTCCTTTTGCTATGAGGAGAAGCTAGCAAAAATAAAGAAATAGAGAAGGCAACGAGGCAACTTTTAGGTGGATGTCTTTGGACTGTCGAAGTAGTGTTTTTTTTTCCTTTGTCATTATGAAAGGGGACTGTCCAGTGGATAGTATGTATAGGAAAGTGTTCGTCTTACATATGCCAATGTAGTTTTTTTCTTCTTTATGATGCATTCAAAGTTGATTGATGGAAGTTGGTAAATGGTAAAGAGTAGTCTCACTTTTTTGTACTAAGTTCTTATTGAAAACCGAATCGATAATAAACATGGAAAAACATGGGAATCGGTGTATTTTTATACTACGTTATACTATCATTCAAAATTTGGAATTACATATAACTGCTTTCAACTGGAATATAGATGCACTATATTTCCAAAGGTATTCACTCACCCATCCAAAACATTGAATTCACGTGTTCCAATCACTTCCATTATTGTATAAAACCAAGCCCCCAGGCCTGCAGACTGCTTCTACAAACATTTGTGAAAGAATGAGTCGCTCTTGGGAGTTCAGTGAATTCCAGCATGGTACCATGATAGGATGCCACCTGTGTAACCAGTCCAGTCAGGACATTTCCTCACTACTAAACATTCCACAGTCAACTGTCAGTGGTATTATGAAGTGGAAGTGATTGGGAACGACAGTAACTTCGGCCACAAAGTGGTAGGCCATGGTAGTAAAATGACAACGTGGGGTCAGCGGATGCTGAGGTGCATAGTGTACAGAGATCGCCAACTTTCTGCAGAGTCAGTCACTACAAACCTCCAAACTTCATGTGGCCTTCAGATTAGCTCAAGAACAGTGTAGAGAGCTCCATAGAAAGTGTTTCCAAGGCCAAGCAGCTGCATCCAAGCCTCACATCACCAAACGCAATGCAGAGCGTCAAATGCAGTGGTGTAAAGCACCACCACTGGACCAGAGCATCAGTGTTTTTCAGGAGTTGGGCTCAGCCCCAGTTTCAGTGAAAGGAACTCTTCAGCAGACCAAGAGATGCTCCCAACTTTGTGGGAACAGTTTAGGGACAACCCCTTCCTGTTCCAACATGACTGCGGACCAGTGCACAAAGCAACGTCCATAAAGACATGGATGAGTTAATTTGGTGTGGAAGAACTTGACTGGCCTGCACAGAGTCCTGACCTCAACCCAACAGAACACCTTTGGGATGAATTAGAGTGGAGACTGAGCCAGGCCTTCTCATCCAACATCAGCGTCTGACCTCACAAATGTGCTTCTGGAAAAATGGTCAAAAATTCCCATAAACACACTCCTAAGCCTTGTGGAAAGGCTTTCCAGAAGAACTGAAGTTGTTATAGCTGCCAACATCATATTAAACCCTATCGATTAAGAATGGAATGTCACTCAAATTCATGTGTGTGTGGAGGCGTACGAGCAAATACTTATTTTATATATATATATATATATATATATATATATATATATATATATATATATATATATAAATTGCATCAGAAATTGTTCATTTACAGAGCACTAGCATCATGATAATCTTGGTATTATTATAAAAGTGATTCAAACTTCTGAATGCTACTGTATGGTCGAATGTAAATGCTGGACCTGATTTTGAGGGTGAAAGTAAGCTAACACATCCTCTACAAAGAACACACTTAAATGGCATTTTCCTGCAAACTGTAGTGCACAATTCCGATTTGACAAAGTTTTGTACAGGTTACACTTTGTTTTAGTTTTTTTTCAACGTCATAAATTCAGCAGGGAAAACAGTATTTGGGCATTGCCTCTGAGAGGATGTTTCAACTTTTTTCCCCACTTAGAAAAATCCACAAAGCATCATTTGACCAGGGGTGCCCAAACTTTCACACATTCACACATGCATTTCACTCCTGCTGTTTTGCAAGAAGTTTACCACAATAGCACACCACTGTATTTGTACAATCATATTGGTAAACAAACAAAGCGATTCACGATGCTCAGTTTGCAAACTTTATTGAAAATTCCATTTTTTTAATTAAAAAAAACACACTGATCGACTTCATCTGCTAAAACTGTAAGACTTATAAATGAGTTAGGAAATTATTAAAAATGGTCAATAACGAGGGCAGTACAGGCATGTTAAACACATATGTACAAAGCTGTATATACAGACACAGAGGTGCTAATCACACAGGCTTGGTAACAGGAAAAATACTACAGGAAATCCTACTTCATTCTTGGCAGTTTATTAGCTCATTCATGACCTGTATCCAAACTCCATTACCCTAAAACCGACCCACATATCCTCTGCTGTACTTCATCTTCTCAGACAGCCATGTCTGAAAACTGAAAATGTCAAAAAAAGCCCACGAGGGGAATGAATTTCAGCCTTGAAATGAAGATTTTTTTTATACCTTCATATAGACGTTTCCCTGAAATTGTGCTACAGGAGCAAAGGCTCTGATGGTGAGATACACAGTACTGCGCAAACTTCTTAGGAATCTGAGAAAATGATATGCAAAGCTGTTATTAGTTTAAAAAAAATTAATATCAGCATAAATACAAAGAACAAAACGCTTTATGAATGTTAACCATCCAAAGTTCTTCTCGAGGAATCCCAGTATTTACTGTTACCATCCAATTTTATCTAATCAATCCATCATTAAATTAAATCCAGAGCTGCTGATGGAATTCAACAAATCCATGGAGTGCAGCGATAAGTACCAAATGTGTTCTTCTAAGTGTAATATTCTTCTAACTAAACTTAAAAATCGTGTTATATTTCACTGTATTTACATTTCTTTTATTGTTACAGTGTTTTTACAGGCAAAATCACACTTTCTGACGAAGTAGAAAGAATTTTACAGAGTAGTGCATGTTGACAAATGAGGATCACATTTCTTGGCAAGCATCACAGGTCATGTCCCTTGCAATTATAATCTAGACCTGTATCAGCAATAGAAGAATTTTATTCCAATAACTGTGCGAGGGCCTTTTTTTACCTTTGCTTTACCTTTCATTTTTATCTGTTTTTAGTCTATTCCGACTGCAGTGTATACATGGACATATTCTATTCCAATTGAGCTATTAGTCAGATTATTAGGCTGCATGTAAACATGGCTAGTTAGCCTGATGGCTTTTTGGCTGAGGCGGTTTCCAGTAAGTAACTTGCTTACCTATCACTAAGCACAGGCCTATTTTACTCACTATAAAGGATAATGACACATCCAAGATTAGCACTTTATATAAAATGGACCTTTTATATTTTATAACCTAAGACAAGATGTGTGGTTGCCATGTAGTGTACATTTAAGCACAGGAAAAACAAACGTACCTGAAAAAATGAACAAAGTCATTAAACTGCTATACTCAGAGACCTGTTACAGCCTCTTTCTGAAGAGCCACTTTTTAAGGTGCCGAGGAAATCGAAGAGAAACAACAGGTGAACAGCATCTGCATGTCTTCTTATGTCAGGGATGTGCAACACAGGTGTGGCTGCATATGAAACACCTGGACTGATGGACCCTGGCTCTGAGGAGGGCACAGCGCAGCTTTCTCTTGTGCATATTACAGAACGCTACTATGAGTTTCGCCTTCAAGGTTATCTCTGCTGCTGGCAGCAGAAGGTTGCCATGGCAATCACAAGTGCTGTTGTTATTTAGGGAGATGCAGTTTGCTTTGTGTGTTTACAGAGTTAGAATAGATGCCCTTGTAGTGTCTGTAATCAGAGTGTTCTAAAGGCATGAATTACTTTCTGTAGCACTTTGTACTTTATCTTAGTAAATGTTTTTTGAACAGTAGGATTAATGTTGTGTAAAGCCATATGCCTAGATGTTATCAACTTCTGCAGTAAATGCCTTTAAACGACTGTTTACAATAAACGAGAAGTAACCTGATGTCTCTATGGTCAATGTCTTATCTAATCCTGGCTTATAAAATAAATCAGGCAGTAAATGTTGAGTAACTACAGCTAAAATATCAAAGCAAATAAAGATATTACACAGAAAAGCTGAGTTTATGCTGTATAAATATTGGGTAGTATGTTATAAAAATAACAGTGTTTGATTCTTTGATTCATTAGTGTTTTAGGCTTGCATCATGAGCATGATTCACCTTTGAATAAACAGATCATAGAGAATCAAAACTTCATGTTGGTGGCACAACCAATAATATAAAGGTCAAGCATAATGTCTCACAGTGTGAGCTGTACCGGTAGTGCATTAGAAGCCTAGCATCCAGTCAGGGTCAGGGCAGTACCTGTTGTGGCAGGCACCGCGAGCTGAAGATGGTGTGATAGTGCTCGATGAGAAGCTCAGTGAAGATGTTGAGGGGAGCGAGAGCACCCAGGGATATGGTGCCCTTAGGAGGCCAGACCAAGTTCACACCAAACACACATGCCAGGTTAGAGGAACTCATCTTATTACTGATGCTCTCCTGTGAGACCTGCACACACAGAGGAAAATACACATCCAGCTATGGGTGCTGACATAAGCAACCTGGAGTGAATGTCATGACATCGAGATGTAAAGTCATTCAGAGCAGTTTAATGTGAATCGGTGCACCGAGATTTCTGAGAGGTGACGGGAACTAACCAGGGGTCGTTATGTCTACAGCAAAATTTATTACAGTCCAAAACAGGCCAGTGAACCTACACATCTTCTGAGTAAACCTGGTAAAATGAAGTTATATCAGAGAAACCTTTGGGACTGTTTGGCCTGACAATGACCTGCACAGGCCTCCACACCATGAAAGCATTTTACAAATACATTTAAGTCAAAATCGCATATTTATTGTAAAATCAGTGTTTTAAACTTAAGGCAATGTATTTGCAACTATTTCATGTAACTGCTTTCTGAGAGATAGTTTTTAGAGATATTCAACACTGAAGATGTCTGGTTCCCATTACCACCAGTGTGCCGTTCCTCTATAATGGATTTTATATGGTTATATGGTTCATCTATAATACATTTCATATTAAAATACATCTTTTGTATGATTTATATTAAAATACATCTTTTGATACAGAAATCTTGAAAAATCAGTGGAATTCCAGCTATAAACAGGATGCAATATGCAAATCAGCTTTTTAAAAAAATCATAAAGCCTTTCCTTGTGGACTGGAAGCATTCTGAAAAATGATGTTACTGTGGGTGTTTTGATGAATCAAGGTATTCACGTGACCTAACAGTGGTAAACAGGGACTCCACAATATGACAATATCACAGTACAATAATAGGTATGATCCTATTGTGATCTTTTGTGGTGTTTATTATTAATATTATGATGTTTTCAAGTATTATTAGATATCACAGTATTCTTTACAATATGACATGGAATATATTGTAATTTATTAATTATTTATATTGTGATTTATTAGTTTTTTTTAATCTAATGAAATTTACACTTGATCTTACTTCAATCCTTTCTATAGAAGCAAATCCTTCAACAAATTTCTTCTTTTGTTCAAATGTGGCACAATAAAACACCAAAACATTCACAATAGAAATCACAAATCTTCAAACATGGAAAAAGTGGTAATACTTTCACTCTTAAAAGGGTTCTCTTCAAGGTTCTTCAGTAAAGAAAATAGTTCTATATAGAACAATGAACACTCAAAGAATCCTTTACATAATTAAAGGGTTCTTTGCATAGTGAAATGGTTCCTTAGACTGATAAATTGTCTTGTGTATGGTTCTAAACATAACCTTTCTGAAAAGGGTTCTACATAGCAATGTCAATCTGGCAACAACAGAATAAACATTTTCTGTGCTATACAGAACCCTCTTCAAAAATGTTCTGCATAGAACAGTATACAAGAAATGATCCATCAATCTGAAGAACCATTTCATCATGCAAAGAACCCTTTAAGCATGCCATGGGGTCTCTGAGTGTTCAGGGTTCTATACAGAACCATTTTCGTTAAAGAATCCTTGAAGAATCATCTTTTAAGGGTGTAAGTCTAAATAAAATCATTAAAAAGGAAAACACACATACATATGCATTTAGCATACAGCATATCTGGACTTTTCTGGCACCAATTTAATTTCAATGAAATATCATTTTGGAACTAGAAAGGCATTAATTTAATTAATCAACACTATTTTGTTAATTATTACAAGCTGATAGAATTGTAGGGCTTTTGGTTGGTTTGTATGGTAAATGGCTATAAGTGCAGGGGTTCATTGTGAGTAATTATACGCTATTCTCTTTGATTAAGTTCCTTGTCATGGTGTCTAATGACGCCCATGGGAATATCTGGGAGAGGATTACTCTGCTTTGCCGTACTGATTTTCCACAGGGGGTTCAAACAGCTTCGTATTAACATCAAGACACTGAGCGTGTGAGTGAAGTCATGTCAACCTCAGTGACTCGTGAACAGGGCCGACTGATGAAAGGAGGATTAGCACTCATGCATGAGAAATCAGTGTGCAAGAAATGAACTGAAACTTTTACCAATCTCAGGGAACTGCTCCCTGTCATTGTCATGATTGTACCTGTCATAACTAATAAGGGGCCAAGAACATCACATTTAAAAAGCATCTTTAACAAAAACACAATGCTTCTTAGCGTAAATAATTCAATACCATGACTTACACTACATCATATACTGTAGTTAAAGGTTTGGAGTGACAAAAGTCCTGCATATATTTACACAGAGACCATTTTAAAACATCATTATTTGTTTATTTAATTTTCTCTGTAATACCTTCGACAACTAGACATCCTTTCAGACTCAGCGTGCTGAGTTGTCTTCTCACAGTAGAAGGATGGACCTGTGGATGTTTTCAGATGTGAAGCCAGCATAGAGCTTGACTTTCTTGAAGTACTGTTTATGTGATGGGGACAGTTTTGGTGGTCTACCAAATTTGGAAATACCTTTCTTATTTTCCTTTGACTTTTTACATCCTTAATCAAGAGAATTATCTTATATCTAACTTCACTTGTACTTTATGGCAACTTTGGAGATTAAACAAATGAGGGACGTAAAATGATTTTTACAGTGTCGAACATCTGAAGTTGGTCAGGCTGTTAATAAACAACAAACTATTTGTAATTTGATAACATCTCATTTGCATAATGTAGCTTTCTTCTATCCCAGTACTGCAAAGACCAAAATCAAAAAAACATTTAACAAATGATATAGTGCAGCCCTACTAGAATACATGTATAGATCATTATTATATTATGGATAAACCACTTATTGAGTATACACAGATGAGCAGGAGAAACACTGTTCAGGAGTCTCTAGATGCAGCCAAAACTGTCATGCAAAACCCAATTCCCTTACCATATGCAAGAAGCAGATGAGGTACTTGACGACAATGAAGTTGTGCTCTGGAAGGGACTCCACAATCCTCTTGCACCTCGAAGCCCTCAGGCTGCTCTCCACCTCTGTGAAAAAGACAGCGATTACTGAGGCCAAAATTTCCTTGAACTAAATAATTCTCCTCAATAAATAATTTACCACACTGTTCAGAAAATATCAAAGGTTAGTGTTATTATTATTAAAGTGTTAAATGAGCCTACAGTGCTGTTGGTTCCTCCAGAGGTGACAAACAGACTTATCTGCAACTAATCTTCAGCTAGTTGTCTATGTCACATCCCCTAGATCTGCTATTCAGTGGGATAATGAAATATTGATAGGGGATAAACAGACTGGCTTTGGGAGAACAACAGATGGGTTACTGACAGAATGATGACTGTGAGTGTTCATTTAGGAAGTGGTTCACTGTTCTCTGAGCAGAGACATAGCAGGTTACAAGCTAGATCACCAACAAAGCATATATCTCTGCTAGATCAAGGCAGTACTGATCCAGCATCACAATGTATCAAAAGATAAATAGGTTTGAATTTTATGAATTTTAGGTTATACAAATCTGACATCTCTTCTCTTAAATGGCCCATATTATGAAAAAACTAGTTTTTCTTGCTTTCTGAAATAAAAGAGTATGAAAACAATATAAACATTGTTAAAATTTCAAAATGCATCATTTACTACGCACTCTATCCAGTCCATCTATTGATCTCTATTTAAAAATAAATGTTAAAAAAGTACACCAAACAGAACCTTACTTCTTGGAGAACAGGGACAGTTATTTACTAGAGTAGAACATTATTAAAAATATGTTTATTCCCTTTTGATACCGCTACAAACAATAGGGTAAAATATAGTGTCAGTTTCATAGTGTAAGGACGTAAACTCACTGGTGAAATCCTGTATCTGGTCATATAAAGTGAAGGTGAGCAGTGGCTCTGGCAGCTCCCGGAGGAATGTCTTCAAGATCACAGCAGGAACATGCACATCAGAGTACTGCTCAAAGCTAACTGGCTTCCCTGAGAGAGAGAGAGAGAGAGAGAGAGAGAGAGAGAGAGAGAGAGAGAGAGAGAAAGAGAAAGAGAGAGAGAGAGAGAGAGAGAGAGAGAGAGAGAGAGAGAAAGAGAGAGAGAGAGAGAGAGAAAAAGAGAGAGAGAGAGAGAAAAAGAGAGAGAGAGAGAGAAAAAGAGAGAGAGAGAGAGAGAGAGAGAGAGAGAGAGAGAGAGAGAGAGAGAGAGAGAGAGAGAGAGAGAGAGAGAGAGATTTTTATTAACATCTTACTATCCCTAAACACCACAGGGCATTACCAAAGAGCTGAACTCTGTATTGGCCGATATTTCTGTGCCTTAGTGCAGAATTGCTGTAAAACAGTACTGGCATGGGACATTGCCATGGTGACTGCAGCTGCTGATAATTGTTGTTGATCAAAGGATATTTTTGATGTATTTATTTATTTTCTTATTCAAGGCAAAAGAAAGCAAGAACCCACTGTGTATTACAAGAACATTTTCATTGACACAGGACTTCTTTTCTTTTGAGCACCCTGCTTGTCCTCCCTGTAACTACAGCTAATGTACCATAGAGGAGATGATCAGAGAAGGGTTTAAAAAAAAAAAATAATAAAAAAACAACTTTGAGGAGGTTTTCAAAAATTGCAATTCAGCACTGTCTGACTGATATCAGGTCTGTTTAAAAAGGCTAGACTCAGTGCTTATACTGAAAATAAGTTGACAGATTCTATACAAAGAACACACTTCTGTATATTTTAATGGACAGTTACTGTTTATTTGCTAAATTTAAAATATATAATACTAGAAAAACATTTTTCTTTAAATACAGCGCAATAAATAGAAATATAAATCTTTTTAAGGCCTGGTGAAGAAGTTATTAATTAATTTTCTTCACTTCATTTGCTTACCATATGCAAAATACATCATTAAAGCATGTAAACAGTGACTAAACAAAAGCCTCAAGGCTACTGTGCATCAACAATGAATGATGGTTTCTGTCAGTAAACAAAAGAGATGTTTTAACAATGGTAGTGTTCAAACAGACAAATGCACTCACTGTGAAAGTGAAAGCTTGAGTGAGTGAAATGGAAAACATGAGAAAAATAACACTGCTAACTGCAGCAGCTCTCCTCTGGGATTTAAATCTTGGATGCACCATTTAACAACAAAATTAAACAGCACAAGCAGCTGCATTCTACAGACATAAGGTTCAGAATGCACCTCTTAAATCAATGATTTCAGGCGTTTCATTCAGTCACAATGCCACAGGTGTATAATATCAAGCACCTAGCCCTCAGGCTGTCTTTACAAACATATGTGAAGGAACAGAGAAGGAACAGAGGAGTCAGCAAGTACTGAGGCACATAGTGCATAAAAGTCACCAACACACTGCTGACTCAATAGCTGTAAAGGTCCAAACCTCCTCTGGCATCAACATCAGCACAAAGACTGTGAACCAGGAGCTTCATGGCATGGATTTCCACGGCCGAGAAGGCTGCATGCAAGCCTTACATCACAGAGCACAATGCCAAGCTGCAGATGGAGTGGTGTAAAGCACACTGCCACTGGAGCTATGGAAACATTCTGTGGAGTGACTAATCATGCTCTTTTTGGCAACCTGATGGACGAGTCTGGGTTTGGTGAATGCTAGAAGAACGTTACCTGCCTCACCACATTGTGCCAACTGTAAAGTTTGGTGGAGGAGGGATAATGCTATGGGGTTGTTTTTCAGGGGTTGGCCTAGACTCCTTAGTTCCAGTGAAGGGAAAACTTAATGCTTCAGCTTACCAAGACATTTGGACATTTGTATGTTTCTAAATTTATGGGAATTTGAAGGCCCTGTTTTCTGCTCCAGACTGTGCCCCAGAGCACAAAGCAAGGTCAATAAAGGCATGGCTGGGTGAGTCTGTTGTGGAACAACTTGACTGGCCCACACAGAGCCCTGACCTCAACCCCATCAAGCACTTTTGGGATGAACTAGAATTGAGACTGCAAGACAGACCCTCTTGTCCAACATCAGTGTCTGATCTCACAAATGGTCTTCTGGATGAATAGGTGAAAATTCCTTGGTGTTGGTGAGAACTCCAAAATCTTGTAGAAAGCTTCCCAGAAGAGTGGAAGCTGTTGTAGCTGCAAATGGGGGACGAACTCAATATTAATGCCTATGGAATTAGAATGTCATAAAAGCTCCTGTAGGTGTGATGTGTAAGTTTTGGGACACCTTTGTCAATATAGTACATTAGGTGAGCATTATGCATTCAACAGGGAATCTAACAGACAGACATTCACAACAGTCTCTGTGCAGTGGTCAAGAACATTACGGCTTGTATTCACAGAAGCAGAGAAGTCAGAAAGTGCGTTTTGTTATACTATTCAAAGTCTATTATGTAATTACATATTTAATTACACAGTGTATTATAAAATGAATTACATTAGTCTACACCTCCAACTACTCAGCTATTGACTTATTTATTTCATTTGCTCTCATTCAAGAAATGACAAATATGTGGCAAAAAGTAAGTTGATATCAGAATCAACCTGGTATTGGCAGATCAGGCATCGGTAAATTGTTCTTACAGTAATGAGCTTGTGTTCATTGAAGGGATTATGAATTTAGAACTGTACGAAGGCATTTTAGATGCAGACCTACACAAAACAAAGAAATTGCTCCTAATTTCAAATAGCTACCTTTTGAAAGAATACTTTCTGGCAGTGGTGGACAAAGTACACAAATCATATACTTGAGTTAAAGTAGATACCCAGGGTAAAATATTACAACAGTAAAAGCAAAACTTCCTCCCTTTAGACCTCCATTTCAGTAAAAGTACAAAAGTATTTGCCTTCAAACGTACTTAAGTATCGAAAGTAAAAGTACTAACATTAATTATGACTAATGTTCTGTTATTATTTTTGTAACAAGACTCTTGCTTCATTAACTAATTTTAGGTAAAAAAAATACCATAGTGTAACTCTTGGTTATTATTGCTTGGTAATCAATCTTTTAATAGAATGTCATTAATTAGTCTGACGCTCATGTCTATTAAAATTATCATAAGCACAAAACACTTTCCATTAGGTAGAATTGAGTGGCTCTGAAATAACCTTTTGCAAACAAGCAAAGTCTCAGTTTAAGAATTATTTGCAACTAAGTTTAATAAAAACATGCTTTAAAACAGGTTCACAAATGACTTTTCCTTTACTATATTGCATCTGTAGGTCTATAGGTGCATGTGTGTACATATTTCTATATTGTGGTCTATCTACACAAAGTTAGGTTAGTATAATATAATGCTGTGAAGTAAAAAGTAAGTTTTGACTTTGAAATGTAGTGGAGTGAAAGTAAAAAGTCGCCCACAATGGAAATACTTCAGAAAATACAGACACACTAAAAAACTACTTAAGTACAGTAACAAACTACAATTATTTCGTTACTACCCACCACTGCTTTCTGGTCTGGTTAAAATAAATTTCAAGATGTGACATTTCGTTTCCCAACACAAAGAGCAAACTAATGGCGTACAGGTTATCATTAAAGCCCCTGTCAAGTTTCAATAACAAAAATAGGCACCTTCAAAATGCATTTAAACCATGAAATACATACAAATTTATACCATTTTATTGTAAATAAACGTTCCAAAAATTCCAAGCTGCTGCCTTCTCATAACTGTGTGTGGCATGGCAGATCACTTATTTAACTCTAAATCAATTACTTAACTCATCACGTTTTCCTTGTTTCACTGTTCTAACCATTTTTTTGCCATAAATTTACATAGAACTGAAAGAAAAATTAATCTGAAGAATCATTTTCTTTCAGGAGAGAAACTAACAAAAGCAAAACTATAGGAAAATGCTACAGTTCGTCTCGAAACAACATTTAATGCAGCCCCGAGATGCTACAATGGCAGAGGAGTTAGAACATCATCTAGCCACTGTTGCTTTCATTGGATGTCAGTGATTAAAACTGAAAACTGCATTCGCCCTATTGTCATGTTTACTGATCTTCAAGTAAGTTTCAAGTTCCGTTCATGCTAACCCAGAGTTTACATCCTAAAAAAATAATACTGAATTGCTGAAAGAAATAAATGCTGCTGAAGCTTATTTTGGCCACTCATATAGCTGTAACAAAACAAATGATGCTTTTTTAAATAGAAAAACACTCTCTTTGGGTGAATAATTGAGTGAGATGAAATATGATTAAATAGTGATCACCTACACAAAAGAATATGATGAATTACAATTATTTTAGTCATTAAACATTCCTTAATATGTTTTGGAATGTACATAAACATCAGATATTCGCATCAGATTACAGTGGGTGCTTTTTCTTTCTGCAAAACATGACTGTAGACATAACTTCTTTTCATCTAACTGAAATTATTATCTAAAAGTAAAGAATCTACATTTCCCATACAGTTTCTCTGCTTCTTTCAATGAGCTACGTGTGAGAAATAATTACTACTGAATTGCACCATGTTTCTGTTACAGGTGGGGAAGACTGAGACTACTAAGGCTTAAGCACAATTCAAGTAATGTGTCTCCAGAACAGTGTGAAACATATTCGTGACCTCAAAGACACAAATTGTGTCAACAGAACTCTTTGAATGGATCGTTTGATCTCCAGAAGTAACTGGAGGAGTTAATGAAGTGGAAAGTTGAAATGGACACTATCTTAATGGGGAGCCATACAGGCGACACGCTGCCTGTGAAGCCATCAGAGTCATCGGAGGAGACTCAGAGTTTTATTGATCTACTTTTCCTGGTAGCGGGAGATATAAAGACTGCCACTGGGGCTGCTGTTCTCCAGGGACGGAGGCATGGAGACGGGGGTGGGAGAGAAAGAGAGAGAGAAAAGCTCACCCTGGTTATAGAGTTTCTGGATGTCCTTGATGAGCTGCACTCGCGCTGACCTTCTGAAGATTCCCTCTGTTTTCAACCCTGGGGGAGGAAGAGAGAAAAGGACAGACAGAGGAAGCCTCACATTGTCAAAAGTGTCCTTATCAGATCTCATTTTGACTAGTAGGGTGTTACAATATGCATATCAATACAATATACATCACGATATTCAATACATTTCAATAGAACGTCACAGAACAAGTGTTTCCCTTAAATTCTTTTTTCAGATTTTTCATGACTGCTTAAGAGAATGATCAAAAGTGTGTGAAACTGCATCAAGACAAAGGGGACTTCAGACAAGACCTTTAAACAAAAGATTTGTCTGATTTGTTTAACACTTGATGTCTTACAATGTCTTATTATTATTTTAAAATATGAAAAATAGCAAAACTAATGGAAACCTTCATCTGAGTAGGTGTGAGCAAATCCTTGACTGGTAGGGTAAATTACACATGGTTTCTACTGATTTATTACAAAAGACGACACAACCACACAAGCAAGAACAAATATCCCTTTTAACACAACCACATTCAAACCAAGTGCAGTTTCTGCCACGTGAAAAAAAAACCCAGATATGATTTTCATTGTAGTGAAACCATAACATCAAGTCCCACAAATTTTCTAAACAAAGAAAAAAGAAATAACTCTGAACAGCAGTGCAGATTAATTATTATTTTTTAAAGCTAAAAGGGCGCATAGGCTGGACGTGAACAGACTAGGATACCACACAGCCAACAGAATGCCTACAACGTCTACAAATAGTCACTACCTTGTACTAAGGTACTCAGTCACTGCTCTTCTGTCCTTCAGCTGTGATTCACTATATATTATATTTAACCTCCACATTTCAAAAGTCAATGTGTTGCTTTTCATATAAACTTTTGTGCAGTAGCACAAGCAAGATGAGCTCTTCTGCACATTAGTTGGGACTGCAACCATGACAATAGAGCTCTGACTGGTCAGCCTGAATTTAAACTTATTCGTTCATGACAGAAAATCAAACTAGCTTTAATTAAAAAAATTTGACACACCGTTGCAGGCCATCGGTTTTTGATACAATGTGAAAGACAGCATAAATATGCATGTGTTCCTTTTTAAAACTTGATGCAATTTTTTTTGGTTCATAAAAGTTGTGAGAACAGGCTTTTTCACCCTCTATAAAAATAATTGCAGTAATCATCCTTTCAGCAGGGATTGTAGCAACTAGACTTTGACAAAATAAAAATAATAACGAAATGATTACTGCCTTTCCTTTACCTCTACATCAAAAATCTATTGTATTGTGGGGCAAAATCTGAACTGAGCCATGGTAAACAAAGGCAGAACAATGGCTTAAGTGTAAATAAACATTGTGCTTGCCTTTGTTGCCAATTTCTTGTAATAAATAAATAAGGCTGGATATTGTTTATGTGAAAGCAAATCAGCAAATTACCAGCCTCATAAACATATCAGTTCAAATCACTAATATTTCTGTTGACCGTGACAAGATGCTAAAAATTCTGCTACCTTTTCGTTTGAGGTATGACACAGTTTGACACATCACAGGGGGAATCAATTCACCATTGTTTTTCTCCCGAATGCTGAAACAGATATATTTAAAACCATAGTCAACTCACTGTAACAACCAAGAATAATGTCACATATAATAAACAAGTACAACAGATTCAGTTTGCTAAAGCACAGGCAGATTAATGTGCAACAACTGATCATGAAAAGAAACACATTAAAAAACATAACAGACTTTAATAATTCAATGAACATGAACAGAAGGTCATTATTACTTGATATCTATGAGATCTCAATAATGCTGGAAATGAATCATTAATCAGTCCACTCACTATTGTAAGCTCACTCCAAACTGCTGTGTGGGCAGAGGGGGTCGTGGGGGTGGGATCTTCACTGGAGGGGGCGGTCCTCCTTTCTGAGCGGCCCGGAGCTCTTCGTCATGCCTGATCAGAGACAGTTACCATGGATACTGAACCTCATAGCCTTAATATCTGGCTAAGCATTAACTTAAACCTGCAAGGACACAGGGTGAAATCGTGTCTTTCGACTTTGACTTTTAAGCTAAAAAAAAAAAAAAAAGAAAAAAAAAGGCTTCCATGATTGAAATGAAGTAGCAGCTTTCCAGGCAGATACTGGTATTTTTTTATATCATCATATCACAAAATTTAATGTAAATCATTAAACACTTTCAAAAACCTAAACTGAGTGTTTTAGTGATCTATATGGCTTAAAACAGAAGTTCAACTGTTTTATAATCATTTGAATAACAATGATTAGGATAGTCAAAGCAAGATAAATGTGCAGTGTAGTTTTCAATCCAAATATAAGCATTTTTCAACTGCAAATCATTGCATGTTATTAAAAGCAGGGCTGAATGATGAATCCTTTTTATATTGATATCACAATTTGAAATTTAATTAAATGTAATTTTCAAGTTGGCAGAGCTGAAATTTTAATGACATGCCACATTATTCAATATTGTCTTGACAAGTGTGAAAGTTTAACCTGATAACACTAGGGCTGTACAATAAATCATATCACTTAGATATGAGTTTCTGCAATAAACACATTATTAGAGCGATGATAACAACAAAGATCAAATAACCTCACAGACACAGCACCAGAGAGCCTAATGAATGCTTCTCTGCGATGAAATTGAACCCTGCTCTCACATGTAAGAGATGAATAATTTGACCATCAGAGTAAACAGCCAACTGTAGAACATGCTCATCCTACTCCATCCACTGAAGCGGAAATTTCAATTTGCATTAGGCAAATTGACAAACATACAGAATTTTTTTTTTTTTTTTTTTAAAGAATTTTCCCATTCCTATGCCAGTGGTCTACACTACACCACATGGTGTAATTGCACACCTGTACTTACAAATAAAAGAAATCCACTTTGCATAAAGACACCTGCCAAAGTTTTGCCAAGATCTACAGGCAACGCAAAATTCAGCCCGCCTTGTAACTCTTTATGCAGTGAAAACATTAATTACACACTGTAGCCCATCTGTTTCTCCACATACTTTGTCAGCCACCTTTCACCTTGTTCTTCAATGCCCTGGACAACAACAAAGCAGGTTTTGTTTGGGTAGTAGATCAATCTCAGCACTGCAGCGGTGAGGGCAGCTTCCTGTGACCACTGACAAATGACTAGAGAATGACCCACCCAAACTATGCAGCAACAGATCATCTCTGTCTCTACGTCTACCAGGTGGACCAACAAGGTAGGTGTGTTTAATAGAGTGGACATTGAGTGGACAAACTCCAGGTGAGTGTAAAAACTCCAGGCACACATCTGTGTCTGATCCAATCATACCAGCGGAACACACACTAACACACCACCACCGTGTTAGTGTCACTGCAGTGCTAAGAGCGATCCAGTACCCAAAGATTATCTGTTCTGTGGTGGTCATGATGATTGAACAACAAAGTAAAAGGTGCCTAACTAAGTATGCACCTATATGGTAAGTGGAGCTGATAAAACGGACAGTGAGTGCCGTTACAAGGAGGTGTACTTACACACAGCAAACAATATACAAGACATAATACAATATACAACATTTCGTATAGGAGAATTATAGAAAATTACTCAGTAATTTCATCTATGCACTTTCACACCAATACTGTGAGTCTCTGGAATCTAACACCAAAATCCAGATGATAAATAAAGAGAGCAAAAATATTAAGAATGTATAAACTCCAACCTTAACACAGCTGGTGGGATGATGAGCTGATCATAGTTGAGGTGTTCCCTTAGCTCTGCCAGATAGTTCACATAGGTTAGCTTCTTGCCAAACTTGTGGCTGGGTGGAAGAAAATACAGATATGTAAATGCAAGGCAACAACTACTTATACACTGAGAACCAAGCTCAATTATTACACAACTGTCTAATCACAATTATTTTCCACGTTAGCTTTAACTATTCTATATTTACATAGCAACAAACAGAATTTAATGGGGTGCGTTTTTATTAGTAGGGTTAGGGAAAATTCATGTTATAATAGGAAACAGAAAATAGCTTTATTGTGATGTGTTTCAGGTCTTTAAAAAAAGCCTCAAACGTTCAAACTCCTCAGGTGCTACAACACGTTCAAAGGGCAGCAGTGAGTAAGGTTATTTGAGCTCATGCTGTTTCTGTTGTCAGTTGGAAGCTACTAAGTATTGGCAGCTTGGAAGTGAGATTCCAAATCACATTGGCCACTTCGGGCTGTACATTAAAGTTGACATACATTGAACAAAAAGGCGTTTAATTTAATAATAACAATTATTTATATGCCATTGACTTTGCAGGTAAAATTTCATGATCATGACAGGCGAGTGTAAACAAATTCAACAATTTGCATTGGCCACTTGGGCCCCTGAGTCAGTGAATCTTGCAGCCAAAATTCTGAATTTATTGCCTTAATATTAGAAACACACACTATACACACGTACATATTGTATTTACAGTGTTTATGAATGCCATTTTATTTATTAAAAGCTTTACAATAATAATAACATTGCCATTGTGGTGACTGTAGTGTTCCCGCCCCGTCTATCTGGTCCGCCCTTAGGTCATCTGATGTAATTCATGTCTTTAGGTACTGTTTAGCTACTGTAGAGGTTGCCTCTTGACATTATGTCAATTTTTTAAAATGCTGTTTTATGTTTAGAAAAAGGCCCATATCTTGAAAAACTGAATTTTAATCACCATTTTGAAACAAAAAGAGTCCTATATAGTATGTAAAACAAAACTTTTAACATGTAAAATTTCCAAATATTTTATTCCCCTAGTCCAAACAGTCTACAACAAAACTAAGCAGCATAAAACAGCTCCTACAGAATTCACAGTTTTCATGTCACAAAAACAAAACCAAAAAGATTTACATATATCCTATTATTCATCCTACAGCAGTTTAGCTCCACCCTTTGGTGAACACTGAAGTTATAAAGAGTGTTTCAGTCTGAAGGAGCCACAATACAAATCAAAACAAAACACTGGTCTTTTACATATATCCATCTTAAAGGCACTGATAGAAAAACAGTCTGTTTGATTCCAAGAGATGAAGAGAAGTTGGAAAATTGTGTCAAAATGATCAAAATAACAACAAAAACTATAAAAGCTTTATAGGTGAACCTCAGGGAAGAAAGAAAAGAAAAATATGTTCTATGGGCCTTTTAGGACCTTATGTAATAGCAAACCTTAGCCAAAAGAACAGCATCTGTAATGTCAGATTAGCTTAGTAGTGGGGACAACCATGGTCACCAAACCCTCCCATTAGTTATTACAGTGGATACAGTTAATAAAACCTGACAAAAAAACTGATGTAACTGGTTTTGTATCCAACCAAATAGGTTTATTAAAAGGGAAAAATAATGCTAAAAAATCTTCAAAGGCTCACAGCCTCAGCATTTTAACTGACCAAAGTGTGAAAAGCTGTAGCCAAGAGCACTAAGCAATAGTCAGTGTCTATCCTTGGTGACAGGCCTATCACAGAAAGATAAATAAGAAAGATCTGTGTTTACCTTATAAGGGGTTTGAATATGTTCCATATAATCCGAATAAAGTTTGTAGGGTGGACAACGTAGAGGGCTTTAAGATTCTTCTTGTATCTGTCATAGAAAGACACAAAACTAAAAATTAGGCATAACATAAAAAATTCAGCAATGCAAATAACTGAAACCAAGATTTGAACAGGGAAGTACCAAATGAGGTCCCTTCTAGCCAAGTGCTACCGAAGAGAGCAGCTTCACAGTTCATTTCAAGCTCCGAAATTTACTCTAGAGTAATTTGCCTCATTAGGAGAACTAAATTATTAAGCTGGGGCTCAGATATGCTGTCTGAAGTTGGCCGACTTTTATAGAAAAAAATGGTACATTGCAAGAGAGACGCTAGAGCACTGGGGATGAGTTAGTCATAGTAAAAGGAGGGTTGAAGGATGTGTATGAGTGACATACTTTCTGTCAAATTCCCGATAGGCCTCTCGAAGCCAGCGTAAAGACGGTTTGTTGCTGCTGCGTAAACCGTAGTGAAAGTAGACCACTGTGTAATCACTTTCAACATACTGGTCCAATGTGTACTTCAGATACCTGAGAGACAAAGAAGCAACCTAAATTGAACTGAAAACATCATGCATCACATGGGTTCTTAAAGGGGAATTCCACCAAATGTCAGCATAATTCAGGCACTGAGATTGTAAAATAAAGTAATTCAGAGTGCTACAAACTGTAGAGAACTAATTTGTGATAATGAAGCCTTTACAATGTTGACGATATGAACTTAGGGTTGCAAAGTCTACAACACAAATTTAACCATTTTTAGTTTTAAGACAAAGCTTTCTCTCAGACCTCCTGTAAAACAATGTCTCAATTCTTTGGCAGTGTCCATAAACATTTCATGTAATAACATCTGGTGATCTAACTCTTAGTGGCAATCATCACTTGGACCGTCTCGTTCCCTTCACCACTACTATGAACAATTCTGACTTGGTGAATTTCTCTAGAACAGCACACATCACACCAAAACACTATGAATGACTGTTTACATATTAATTATGAAATCAATTATTAATAAAAACCAAAAATGTCAGAATTTCCATTTCATCTGAATAGCAAAGTTAAGAAAACTATTATACTCACTCTAGAAGTCTATGGTGATTGAGCTGATGTGAAGGGGGCATGCAGCAGCTGCTGAAAATAATCAGCTTTCTGCCATACTTGTCATCCCCTAAAAACCAAAAAGACAGAGAGAATTTCCTTGTAAGCTCTGCAGGCTCTCTCACTGAAGGCTTAACTACAGCAGATGACTTCGCCAAAATTAGAAGATATTTGTAATAGTTAAACCAGCCACATACTGAGTAGAAATCAAATACTTACTAAGAGGAAGCTGAGAAATCAATTAAACATTTCAGTTAAACATTAACATTTCTCAACATATGATTGGGTTTCCACACATGACACCACAAATGATACAGCATGTCATAACTGCAGCGTTCTTGGTGCTACATCACAAGCTAACTTAGTAGCAGATGCTTATGGAAGAAATCCAGAGATACAACACAAAGGAAAAGAAATATAATGGTGCTGAGGGTGCATAAAAAAAGCTTTAGATAATTTTCTTGTAAATTAACAAAACATTGTCCTTTATTTTCAACAAGCATGTGCATTTTCTGCTTTAGTATTTTCTTGCAACTGGGCCAGTCATCTTTGTCACAAAGTGATCTCATTGTTAGCTTTGAAATTTTACAATTGAGTTTGTAGAGGGACTTTGTAGAGGTTTTGCACTACTAAACATGCAATTAAGTTACATTGTTGTATGCAAGTGGCATTGACACTGCATTATTACAACTCCAAATGTGCCAGAAGACATTTGTGTGTATCAGAAGACATTTATGTTTGCATTAATAAAGTTAATGAACCAACGCTTCCTGAGACCTGCTTCTTCAAGGGTGTGTTCACTTTTGGTAGGTTTGGTTTAATTAGAGCAAACTGTGGTGCGACTGCACCTTTAATGCAGTTGGTCCAAGTCAAACTCACCACCAAATAAGTGGGCAAAGATCCCTGAGGAGGTCGGCCTCAGCCCTAAGTCAGTCAGCTCTGGTGCCAACAATTTGAAGTATGAATGCAAAACAGACCACAGATGTCTTTACAGATGAAAGAAAAACAAATTGTTATCGCTTCTCTAAATACCTTCTTTGGTTCTTGCAACAGATGCATTTTTGATGCTGACACATGGGTGTAAACTTCGCTAATAATGAAAACTAAACGACAACACTGTGGTGGCAATTCAGTAATAAAGAACAACATGCAAGCATCGCAGTGTATTACCCTATAGCTCTCTTCTCTTTACCATCTTCCCTGATGGTAAAATAATTACCATATATCTAAGTGTAATATTACTTAATGATTTTTAAACAATAAAGATATTCTGCACAGATGGCATGTAGCACTTGCAGCGATTCTCTGCATTAGTTTGCTTGGAAACCAAAACATTGTCAAACTGACATTTTGGCACCCTTCTTCTGGACAAGCTCATCCATTTCACTCTCTACCGGAGGGGAGATCTCATATATTATGTACGAACCATGTTACATAATTAACCATAGGTCCACATCTGGGCATTGCCATGTTTAGATCATGTGACAACCAGTGAGCAAACTTGCCATAGAAGAAAATGATTTGCGTGCTCATTGGTTAAAGCTGCTTCATCATAGATTATTCAATGCATTAGCTGAAAAGAGAGCTGCGTCTTGCTGAATACTAAATGGAAAAAAGCGATTATGGACGATCATCACAACTCTTTACAAGCAGAAAGGACAGGGAAGAGTGTAGCATGTAATATGAGGCTGTGCTCTTTACATATATATATATATATATATATAAAAATAAACGCACTACACAGTGATCTATGCACCCAAACTATTGTTAACCTTAACTATACAGTGATATAAATGTTTGGCAATACTACCAATTACCAAGTCCAAGGTTATGCGGGTGCTTTTATTGTCTTCAATAGCTCTGAATTGTTCCAATGCAGAAGCTCCGTGACAGAAGCAAGCAGTTATACTGTGAGCAGAGGTAATGGTCTGGAAAAATTAGCCGTATCAACATGAGCTGGTATAATGGACAGTCACGATTAGCATCCATTGTGTTTCATACCACTCCTAATGGTCAGCAGGAAAAAAACAGAACTCCAGTCTCTTCCACCTTTGCTTCAAATTTCAAAAAGTTTCTTCACTCAGTGAAACTTCTTTAAAAACAAACAAACAAACTAAACAAACATTGCTGATGCAATTCAGTCAGTGAGCTATCACTGTATTGTCCAAGGCTGACTAAACCAGAAAAGCCTGTTTCACCTGACCATTACTGGGAAAGGAAACAATGACATTTAACAAATTCCTGCCTGTGAGCAGAAACGATGGGGTTACTGATAGGCAGAGGAAACGCTTTCATTTCTAATATGCATGCGCATATGTGAATGCTGAGTGGGCAGAATGTGAATAAACATAAGTAAGTGAGATTGTTACCTGTAACTTGGAGAATCCCATGTCGTGCAACATCATAATAGGGATGTGACATGTCTTGACAAGCATTGCCACTGGATGGCGCTAGAGGGTACCCTCTGGAACTCCCCTGCTCCTCCTCCTCTTCTTCTTCCTTCTGCAGCTCTTTAATGATAAGAAAAAAAGGAAGAAAGCATGTCAGCCCTTCAGAGCTATCTTGTAATACCAGAATTTAATCACTTGTTAGAGATATTTTTAGGTCTGCCTGGTTAAACATAAATCAATTTGTGTAGCATTCTTTTCAAATGTGTTTGAAGGCAATGTCACTTTCCGATTCACTTACCAAAATACTACTCTGCCTCATGTTTTCATGACTTTATGAACTAACTTATCTTTGGGCCTTCACTAGAATTTCAAATTAGTGCAGTACTAGGCTTACTGATTCCAATGAAGCTGCTTCTATTTCAAAGAACCAACATTTATAATTCATTATTCTAATGTTTTTCCGTTTCTTCTGAACTTACCACTTAGATTATGACAAAATAACTCATCATCAGGGTTGGAAGAAGCACAAAGAAACTGTGGCTAAGTGAAAGTATAGGCACTCTATGAAAAGTGTATACTTTTTTTTAATTAATTAGTTTTAAATTAATGTAAACCTACTTGTTTTTAAACATATTTAAATTTACCCTGGGCACAACCTGATCTTGTACTATGCATCACAGATTAGTGAGACCACCCGTTTTTAATCATGTGCTCATGTGCAGTGCAGGAATATGGCATACCTATAATATTATACTCCAAGACATTTTTACAATACATATGATAAATTTATAAAAATACTCTTTAAAAACTATGAGTATCAATAGGAGAGAGAATAGGGAGAAAACAGCAGATCGTGATACCTAAAGATTTTTTTTTTTTTGCACACACGTTATGTGTATCACAATATTGACAAATACAAAATGTGCTATTAGTGTCACATTTAGCTCAAAAACTATGAACACAATAATTGTTATTCAGCAAACTGTGCAGCAAGTCCAACTAAACAGGTCTACTTATGGTCTCTTTGTAATGAAGAATGCAGTTGGTCAGAGCTCTTTAAGTACACATGACATCCGCAATATACAGAGGAACGCATTGTATCATATGATAAAATATCATATTGCCCACTCCTAAGTATAATAGTCTGTATTCAGTGTTTCACATACTGTGCTACACTAAAGCCAAACAGGACTAGTTATCCTTTCTTTGTAATGGGCATGTTGTAAACAAGTTTCAGTTTAACCAGATATTTTTTATATGTGCTGATCAGTTTTGCTTTAACCAGATCCTGCACCGCTTTCTCTCTGATCATGTGATACAGGGCCTCCTCTGAGCAGGGTTTGCAAACAATCACAACAAGCACAGATGCCTCGTAACAGAATGACTAGCAGGTAAAGAACTTTTTCTCCCTCAATGAGGTGAAATCTAACATCCCACCCGGCTTGGAGAAGGAAAACGAATGCTCTCAAAAGTACATCTCACAAATCTATGCTCATATGCAGTCACAAACTGCGTGTTCATAAGTAAAGTAAAAAAAGTTCGAAGGATCCGATTTTATTTATTTACCAGCTCTGCAGACTGTTACGGGCTAATAAGTGAAGCTAGAGAGTTTTAGAGTTTAGACTTTAAGCATTTACTGAGGGATTTAATGTAAAGCTGAAGCACACAAAGTATTTAAAAAAAAAAGAAAAAAAAAAGACAATAACAACTTAAAACGTCGATTTATATTTTCACAGGATAATCGTCACCATTTTAAACTAAAATATACAGAGCGAGTTATTTTTCAGACATTGCCCAGACCTACTAACTACTCCAACTGATTTCAAATTTGTGCTACTTACATCAGCACTAAAAGAATAAGCCTCTAACTCAAGCCCTGTGTTTTTGTCCTTCTCTGCAGTTAACCGGACGTTTTTGTTTGCTAACTCTTGCAGATACTGAAATACCAAATTCAGCTGAAGTGGACGGATGATTTTTTACTAGATCACCCACTTCTGAAAAAGGACAAAACCCACAGAATTTGCTTAAGAGTCATGATATATATTTAGATATTTTCCGCTTAGGCTGCTCTCCAGTCATATGACCCAGTATTTCAGTAAAACGTTCAGAGAATGTTTATGTTTAGAGATGCCAACAGGCTTGAGGGGTGGACAGAATGACTCAAAGCTGAAGGAATGCAGTTGCCTCCCTGTCTGTTTAATTAACAATGTGCTGTTATCTCCTCCACCAATGCAATTATGAGCGTAGACGGACGGTCAGCCTTATCTGAAGAGTGACCTGTCCTTCTCGCTAGAGTGGACTGGCTAAAAATAGCTGGGCATGGAGCTGAATGTATAATCCAGCATGTGGTTTAGAAGAACTGGGACAGCTTTCGGTTTGATTCTGATCGCGTGGTTTACTTCCTTCCGTAGCACCGGTTCAACAGCTGACTCAGGAAGGAATGAGGCCCACAGCAGGCATCTTGCACTGCTAATCCTTTTCCAGACAGATTAGTGAGGTCATAGCTGAATCATGAGCACACATCATAGACGTTTTGGGGAAAGAAAGGGGATTTTTTCACTTTAAATTGGCAGTGTTCAGAGGAAAAACGTGCATATGGAAAAACCAAGCAGCTTTGGAACATTGTGCATAACCACAGGGAGCCACCGCAAATATTTAAAAAAAAAAAAAAAAAAAAATTAATTTTTTAATTTTTGTCATAGAGAAATTCAGCTCAGCCCCAGAGTTACTAATATGGACATGTCAACTACAGAAAGACACATGACTACTCTGAGTACCAGCAAGAAGTAATGAATGCATATCCAGTTAGCTGCAGAGTAGGAAAATACCGAAACAATACCGAAGCTGAAATGAATGGATGGATGTAGAGATTTCACTAGGCCTGTAACAATTGCGGCATAATCACCTGAGCGCAATTATTTGAACTGATTTGTAAGCTTTCACAACTGTTTGCCTGTGTTGCAACAAACAGAATGTAAAGTGGATGCGTTTTCATCTGTTGGGTTGAGTCAAATGTAAATGGAGGCACATGCTGGATCTTATGAAGCTCAAAACTTCTGACTAATGCTGTAACACCTTTAGAGGGCAGCAGTGAGTAATGTTTGTTTAATGTTTGTTTTGAGCTCATGTTTCCGTCTTGAGTTGGGAGACTCCAAGTATCAACAGCTAGCAAACAAGACAGCTAATCAGCCAATATGGTCACTTGTATAGTTCTATCCAATGAACAAAAAAGACAACTACGCTATTAACTGCAACTGTTTGTATGGCATATAATCATGACCTAACATGTTATGATCGTGACAGGCCTAGATTTCACTTCACCACACAAAAAGCCAGGTGGATATGCACCCACGACACACTGATCAGATTATAATCAGATCACTCAGATCTCATTCGGAGGTGGTCAAACACAGAAACACATCTGCTGAGTGCTGATGAGCAAATGAGAACAAAAAACAAGAAAACAAGATGGAGAGTCCAAAATAAAGTAACTGTTAACCTCAAACCCCAAACCCTGAGCCTTCCAGCGCTCCCAGCCAATGAGAGCATCCAAGCCAACACTGTCAACTCGCCCCATAAAGGGTGAGAAAGCAAACTAAAGTGGAACAGAAACGATGTGTGTTGACGGGCAAGGTTTAACAGCAACACAGAGTGTTTTTAAGTCTTTTAAAAACATTTCAATGAATAAACAATCATGGATATTATGCAATCTTAGAAAGTCTTTACATAGTTTGTTATTATTAAGCTATGTCTACCTAAACTCATCGCTTGCATTAATTGAGTAATTCAAAGTAATTTTAGTGGCAGCCTTACAATAAAAAGAAATAAGAGAACACAGACTCACCTATTTCTGCCAACTGCTCCAAATCGTGTGTTGAGATCATGGCTGAACAGAGTGGGTGATTTTTCAGCTAAGCTCAGTTAGACTGTACATTCTGCAATGAGAAACAAAGCTTTTTACCCCTGCATCAAGGTCTGATTATAATTTGACCAAATAACAGCAGCAGGAAAACAGGACATAGTCCAGTATCTTAATTTTTCTTCTCAATGTTATAAACGTGTACATATTTTGGTGAAAACAAATAGCTTGGAGTCACTTGTCATATCAATAACTTTTTTTAATATACATTTTTAAAAAACATTTTTAAATATGTTGTACAGTGCAGCTCAAAATGCTGTACCAGAGGGTAATTTAAGATGCTTTATGTACTATTTCAAACTTTTGAAGTGTCAAGAAGCTATTAAATAAGAAAAATATATACTTTAATAATCTGCAGTAATTCCTAGATAATTTATATGATCATCACATTTCAAGTATGAGGCACTCTGGATGTTAATTTTAGTATAATCCTTATTCTCAACATTGCACAGCATCCTCAGTTACTGTGCCTCTAACGCTACAAAATATCCATGACCTCAGTTCTGAATTCTCTATGCGGCACCTCATTCAGAAAGAAGTCTGGGTATATTGACTGTATGGAGCAGGGCGTCAGCGGCACATACTGGCACATACATTTCCTTTAATGCAATCATTTTATAAATGTACTTGCAACCAAAAAGGTCAGTATTATTGAATATAAATAGTGATTCCATACTTTTGAACTGTGGTGTATTTTTTCCCAATTATTAAACAGCAAACGTGCATATGAAAAGGTTTGATGACTGAAAGGAGCTGATTTCAGCACTACATCATCTGCTTCAGTGAGATAACACCATCTTCTCAAGTAGGAACACTGAGGAACATGCTGACTACTAAAAACAGGCTCTTTGCTGCCTAACAGGCCTAGTAAAGAACCAAATCAGACCATGGCTGCATAATAATATGCTTATAAGATCATGAATAGGGTGACTTCACGGTTCTCAGTTAGCTGCCTGGCTTGGAAATTACCCAATACCACCCGCGTCTCGTGGGCTTGTTTTGCTGTGAAAACACATGACATGGCTGTGTGAATTGTTACTGATGAAAATTAAATGTGACTTAAATGTGACTGTAGATACACTGCACCAACCAGTGCCAGTCTAATGTGTGTGTGTGTGTTATATATATATATATATATATATATATATATATATATATATATATATGAATGAATAAAATACACATTATACACATGTGTACACACACACACACGTGTGTAATCGTGATCTCAACACTGATCAAAACGTTGAATATGATTTTTGCCATAACTGAGCACCCTACTAGGAACATACCACACGGTCACATCCCTGTTGAGGTGGGCGACATGGCAAAATATAATATGACGATACACAAGATACCAGAATAATGACTTTTTCTGACATCTGGTAAGTTAGAACAGACAACGTAGCACCACATTTCACACACTGTGCTGCACTAGAACCAATTAAACGAGACTAACACGACTCTGACTCAAACACAGCTGGTGTTTTTAGTCATGTAGTTAGTTAGTTAACCTACTGGCGATATCCACGATATAAGCACACTGTAACATACTGCAGCGCAGTATACTGAACTGCTCAGCCCTACATCCCAGACACATTTCTGACTAGTCTGACCAAGACAGACACTTGTATTTCTCTGCCGTGCTGGATTACAGGGTTGTAAAGTGTAACCGTCGTCCTGTCTGCCATCATTAAGCGAGAACTGAGTTTTTATGTGGGGCTGAACGGGAAGCAGTTAAATTAAAGTAACTTCATCGACCGCTACGCAGCTGGTTTATGCTATTCAAATGCATGCGTGGCAAAACACCCAAGCACTTTACGAAATAAACATAGTGAACATAAGCCAGTCAAAGGTTTTCCTCACGATATGACTAAATAAACCTCCAGTAACTTTAAAGAGCAGTTAAACAAAGGAAACAGGAGCCAGTCAGTCTGTCAGTCACTCCGCTCCTCCTGAGGACAGAAGCAGCAGCAGCTAGCAAACAAACGTCCTGCTGCTCCGACAGCACCTGAGAAACTCCGGCCACAAGCCTTCAGTTTTTCAGCTACAGCCCAACTGAACTCTTCGCAAACTTCACAACACGTCTAGTCCCTAAACAGACACCTGTAAGACGGCGCACTGACAGAAAGTGGAGGTAAAATGTAGTTTTCTTACCATTCACGTCTGATGAGGCGCTAACATTTACTACGAAAACCTCAAACTTCCTATCGGTTAGCGCGCATGCGCAGTAGCGCTTTAGTGTTTGTAGTTTGAACTGAATCTGAGAATTAAAAATTATAGATTGAGTGGGAAAAAGATGGGAAAGAAGACTTACCACCTTACTTCGAGACTAAGCCACTGTACTGACGAATAAACTGCCTTACTTCTGAAAAGCTAAACTGGGTGTGTTGTGAAAATCACCCGTTTCCTTTCAGCCCACAGCTGATAAGAGGGGTGGTCGTCTAATGAAGGCCTGTGGTGGAGCTGTAGTCTGATTAGGTGCTTGCTTCAACCAGTACACATACTGAGAATTACGTAGCCTATTCAAATCTAGGCTATTACTCAGTACTCTCAGTAAAACTGGTATGATCTTTCATCCTCATAATCTCGTAATGAGTAAGATGCTTTTGCATAATAAGGCCTATAGGCCTATAGTGTGTATAGTGTACAGTGGCCAAAGTAGGGATGTAGCAGTACATTGATTCTGAAGGTGGTCATTCTGTCACACATACTACATTTTCAAACGTTCTCTCTTATTAAAGAGTGAAAATGTAAACTGTGTCATTCAAGGTGGTGATAGGAACCAGACATCTTGAGAGTTTAAAGCCTCTAAAAAGTACCCTCACGTGAGGGTTATTATATGAAATGGTTATGAATATGTTGCCTGATGCCTGAGACAGTAAGAGATATTGAGACAGTACAAAGATAAGATTTTGTCCTAAAATGGATTTTATATATGCGCATTAATGGTGGTACATGCCTGGCATTGTAAGGAAATGTAGTCCCTAGTAAAAACCTATTTTTCAGATTTAGAACTATTTGAACATTATCTTCATACAAAACTCACATGTAGATTCTCCAATATTTTATTTAAAAAGTTTTCATTATTTTTTATAAATAATTCAAAACAGGCCATTTTTAGTTTCTATATTTGGACTGTGTGGGCTGGGGATTGAACAATGCCTTCTGAAAGTTTAACAGTGTTTACATACTGCGTCAAACTCTTTTGTTTTAAAAAACTGAGGGGAATTAGTTTTCCATGATATGGGGCCACTGAAGCAGAGGGATGTGAGAATAGTCCTTGTTCGGGAGGACTATGGTCAGAGGAAAGAAGCTGTGGAGGTGGTGGTATGGTCAGAGTCTCTCCTGAGATGGAAACCACTGGAAGAGAGAGTGACCGGGGTGTGAGGGATCAGCCATGATTTTTCTAGCGTTCTTCCTCATCCTAAATGAAAAAAGATCTTTGAGTGCAGAGACCTGACTGCCTATGATTTTCTCTGCACATTGCACAGTTTGCTGCAGCTTACGCTTGGTGTGTGATGCAGAGCTGAACGAGATGATGATAGAGGATGTGTTGATGGATTGTATTAAAGGAGCAATATGGATTCCATTAAGGCCAGTCTCTGCTCTGCTGACTGTGGAGCTGTGTATCTCCAGTGGAGGCAGCTGGAGCAGACAGTTTTTGGGATGTTTCACCTCAGGTTATCAGATCCACATCATCACACCAGCCACCTACCTCCTCCCATTGTGGGGTTGTTTGAAATGAGACCAACCGCAGTAACTTCATATGCAAATGTCACAAGTTTAACAGAGTCGCTTTAAGAAGGAGACGTGATGGAGGAAACGGCCAACAGAATACTCCATGGTCAACTTTAAAGGGTCCATATCATGCAAAAGCATTTTTTTCTTATTTTTTTGTAGTACAAGAATCTGATATAGTGTGCATATACTGTTAAAGTTTCAAAACATACCATTCAGTGTCTGGGAAACCATGAGTCTGAGCATTCATGTGGACATCAATTTGACATGCACCACCTACCTAAACATTGCTGTGGACCAGGTACTCCCCTAAATGGCACTGGTATTCCCTGAAGAAGTGGCCTCTTTAGCAAGATAATGCACCCTGCTACAGTGGACATTAGAGGTGGGAATCTCTAGACACCTCATGATTCGGTTCGATTACGATTCAGAGGACTGCGATGCGATTATAAAACGATTATCAATCTTTTTTTCTATAGTGTCATTGTCAGTGTCACTGTGTCAGGACTTGATACTTTCAAAGCAATGTATTTGTAACAATCCATAATGAATTTACTTCCAGTATCTTTTATTAATAAATCATATGGAGGTGATTTGGCAAGTGAACTAGAAGGCTTTCATTCAGTGCTATTGCTTGGAGCACATGAGACGCTGCTGGCACTCATCTAGATCCAATATCTTTGAAACAGGACGTGTGAAACACAGCGTGAATGCCCTGTTTCACAATGACTGAAAACGGGCATGTAGACTGTAGGTCACATAGTAACGATGCGTTATTAGCATTTCTAAGCAGCGCAGTTTGTTTCCTGGCAAGTTAGCTTAAATCTGCAATGAGAGACTGTCAAACACAAAAAAAGTTGCGAAGATGAAGTCACTTCTCTTTCGAATTTTCCTGTTCCACCTTAAATGGTGCTGCATTTACATTCGGTGCCTCAGTCATAATTTAAGGTGGAATGGAAACATTCGACCAAGAAGCTGGAGAATGAGAAGCGACTTCAGCCTCGTAAAAAAGCTGAATGTTGAAAGACATTTTACAAGAAATTTGTCAACTTTAGAGGAAATAAATCTACTTTAGAGGACGTACTTTTCTGGCAAAGATGGGGGAAAGCTGCTACAGCTAAAACTTGAAGCAGAGTCCACGTTTTCCTTTATATTTTTAACCTAACTTATAATAGGACATTTGCACTCACTGAGACATACTGGACATAAATGTTGTGGCTGCCAAGGTGGTTTGATTTTTTTGTGAAAGGACAAAATGGCTCTTCTTAACATTTGGGTTGTGAATCCTGACCTAACCTGGCTTTAATGCAGAGGGTGCCGGTCGGAATTTTCACTCTTTCATGTATGTTTTTGTTATGTGCACCTCACTTACGCTGCATTTACCCACTTCCAAGTTCTGCCTTTTGCATTCCATCAACACACACACACACATTTTCTAAGCCGCTTCTCCCTCAGGGTCACGGGTGTTCCATCGACATTACATTATAAATTCAATATTTTAAAAAATCGATTTTTGACATTTGTGAATCGATTCAGAATCGTTCAAGTCGGCATCGCGATCCGTCTAAGAGTTGAACTTTTCCTGCACCCCTACTGGACATACTGTTCAAAAATGATTGAAGAACATGACAGAGAGTTCAAGTTGTTGACCTGGCCTACACGTTCTCTTGCCACTCAGTCAATTTTACAATGAAAAAATTTTTAAATGATTTGTTTTTAATTGAAGCACTTTACTTGAGATGAGCATCTATAAGTGAAAAACTACGAAACACTCTACGAAACACTCTACGAAACACTCTACTAAACACTCTACTTCCCCTCCGCATGAAAGACACAGCTTACAACCTCACATCACAGTGTTTGTGGGTGACATTTCAGGATAGATTTGTACAGTAATCCTATCCAGCATTCGCTGTTGAGAATCTGCCTGATACTGATACCCGTCAATACCGAAATGCCATACTATTGGTCGTATATATCTGAACAGGATTAGGAAGTAACAGAATTCAGTGTTTTGTAACTGCAATATTCAGAACATAGTTACCTTTAAGGTTTGTAGGACAATACTTTTAAAATACCTAACCACTAAATTCAAAAATATATACCATTTTTTGAAAGAAATCCGATCAGTGCTTCTTTATTAGTTATTTTAAAAGCAGTGCATGGTGTGTAAAGATGTATGCTAAAGAGGAACTCAAAAAACGGCTTCTTTACAAACACTGAAGTTCCTGCTAAAGCCTGAGAAGACTGATAAATCAATGTGATGAGCAGGTTATTAATCTTAGTGTTACTGAGCTCTTTTGAGGGATGATGGAACTGAACAGTTTCCTCAGTGGTGGATGATGAGGTTCATGAGAGTTAAGCTTACCATCTGTGTTGTACTAGACTTGCCATTAACATACATGTCATTAACTGAAGATTGCATAGCTCGCCTCTTTATAGTCAAATTTTCAAGATATTGTTATTGGGATAATGGGAGCAGGCAATGAGAGCAAAAATAAGAGAATTTTTCATGAAGAGGCCTGCCAACTCGTAACACCAAGAAATAGTGTGAATTACATAAAAAATACAACAGCACAGTTCTTCCCATCTGCCCTTTCAGTATGTTTTCTAAATGTATTCTGAATATTGTCACTGTCCAAAGAAAAACTAGTATCTCCAAAATATTAACTTTACAGGGGAAAGCAAAAACACTCTTTCCTTTCAATGTAACTCAATGTAAAGAGATTTTATTCTGCATTTATTATTGTATTTTATTTTAGAGCAATTCTATTGGTCCATTCATCATGAAATTTTTCACGCAACATAAAGGACAGCTGGTGTAACTGAATATGTTACTGAATACATTCAGGACAGTGTGTTCAGTATTCAGCTATCACCACTTTTTCAAAGTATTCTGCCCAAAACTGTTCTTGAAATATATAATTTATATGAAATATCACCAAATGCATATTGGATGGTACTTTCGGCCTATCCTGATACCAGCCAATACACTGCCTTATGATATGTCAAAAAGGACTGAAATCATGTGGAAGCTTTTATGGGTAAAGATTATTACAGCCTATAAGTATCTAATTAATGACCTTTTGTTTTTATTCACCACCTTATTTACCTACCAAAGTGCTAGCAATTTAAACACATTAATAACTCATTAAACACAAAATAACTCAACATCAAACAGTAACAGATGATTTTTATATCATGACAAATCTTTTAAATCTCTTTCTTGAAATATGGAATTGAAAACGACTCTGCAAAAAGACACAAGTGATGAATAGTCCATTCGGTGTGTGAGTTAAGATATGCTTGTACAAGAAACAGAAAGCATAAACCTCTTTTTTTTCTCTGCCACCTCTGAGTTGACCCATCAGAAATGCAGCTTTAATTTGGCAGACAGACTCGATTCGCTCTCCTGTGTTCTGTTGGAGGCCTTGGCAACAGCAGCTAATTGGCCACAGGTGTCAATCAAAATCTTTGCATCTTTGCTCTCATGGTTCGTCTGTAACCTTTAGCCCCTTTAAATGCCAGCTCTAGGTCCAGCTAGACCCGCTAATGATGGGCAACAAAAAACAATTACAGGATGGAGAGAAACAGACTCCAGCTTTTTACAGCTCAGACATGGTTATGACAGACAGACATCAATTTGCTTGTGTCAAAAAAGACCCAGCAAATGAACACGAGAATGGAAGAAAAAAACCCTACAGCTGAAGGACACCTTTCAATTCAGTTCATAATTGCGCACAAATGATGTGGAAAATAGCTTTTGCGTGTATCATTTTCTTTGTAATTATGTTTATGCCAGTACTTGAATGCACAAAGTGACTAAAGGAGTTTTGAATAGAGCTTTGAAATGTTATCATTGCCGGATCAGGCAGCTTTAAGCTAATCTCAGTATCAGCCCAGTAACATAGTGATGTTGACAAGTTTAATAAACCTTCTCTGGTGGAGGGGCCGCATCCCCATCCCAAAGTCTATGGAAAGCCTGACACCTGGTGGCTGAGTAAAAAACTACCCCCTCCCCCGCCCCCACCCTTTGTTCTGTGGGGGTGAAAACAGTTCAGACGTTCGAGTGCATAACGTGTGGTGGTGCCACACTGAGCATAAGGCCTAATGAAATGAAATCTTCATTAGTGTCTTCATGCTTGGTTCATGCCTGGAGATGATATATAGCTCCTGTATGAGATCCAGAATGTCAACATGCACAGAAAGAACTTAAAGGGAAATGCTAAATTTATGCGGAATGTAATCACTGAGAAGTAAACAAAGTAATTCAGCGTGCTTTGATGTGAAACGGTTCATTGTAGAGAAAATTAGTGACTCCCATTTCTTCCCAGTGGTGCTGATAGGAATCAGGGGATCAGGATGTTCACAACACAAGTGCAGCAAGTTTATTTACTATACAAAATAACTGGCAAAACTGCACATTTTTTAATGTTTATCATGATAAAATAGTGGTTAATCTGAAAGTTTGATCTCTTAAAATGATTATAAAACAACATCTCAGGCTTCAGACAGTGTATTCATATCCATTTCAGATGATACCTTTAGGTGTTGGAGGTTTTAGAGGTATTCTAACCACCTTAGATGTTCTTTGGAAAAATAAATCCAAAATTGAATATTAAAGCAATAAGCCATGAGGGGCCTTACATTACTGTGATTTTATCATGGGGAAGGGTGTTCTTAGGCATGACGTGGTTCCTGCAAGCAGCATTAAAGTCAAAGATAATTCCATTAACAGCACAAGGTTTTTTTCATGCTGTGGTGCAGTAATACAGAGTTCAGTTGTTGTGAGGCAGTCATAGGTGTGTGTATATCATGGATTTTACATCGGCTTCAGACTGGAATTATTTGTTTTATGACAGCTTTTTGGCATAAACCTCTTCAATTATACAGAATTAAGTGTGTATGTATGTACAGTATCTCACAAAAGTGAGTACAACCCTCACATTTCTGCAAATATTTTATTATATCTTTTCATGTGACAGCACTATAGACATGAAACTTGGATATAACAAAGTAGTCAGTGTACAGCTTGTATAGCAATATAGATTTACTGTCCTTTGAAAATAACTCAACACACAGCCATTAATGTCTAAATAGCTGGCAACACAAGTGAGTACACCTCACAGTGAACATTTCCAAATTGTGCTCAATTGCGCCCAATTGTGCCGTTGTCCCTCCTTGGTGTCATGTGACTCATTCAACATGGCACCTCATGGCAAAGAAGATTCTGAGGATGTTATAAATAGAATTGTTGCTCTCCACAAAGGTGATCTAGGTTATAAGAAGATTGCTAAACGCCCTGAAACTGAGCTATAGCACGGTGGCCAAGTTCATACAGCAGTTTTCCAGGACAGGTCCCACTCAGAACAGACCTCACCAGGGTCAACCAAAGAAATTGATTCCACGTGTTCAGTGTCATATCTAGAGCTTGGCTTCAAAAAATAGATGCGCAAGTGCTGCCAGCATTGCTGCAGAGGTTGAAGAAGAGGGAGGTCAGTCTGTCAGTGCTCAGACCACATGCCACACAATGCATCAACTCGGTCTGCATGGCTGTCGTCCCAGAACGAAGCTTCTTCTGTAGCTGACACCCAAGAAAGCCCCTAAACAGTTTGCTGAACACAAGCATTTGAACACAAGCATGGATTACTGGAACCATGTCCTGTGGTCTGGTAAGACCAAGATAAACTTGCTTGGCTTACATGTGTGGTGGTGCCCTGGTGAGGAGTACCAAGACAAGTGCTTGCATGTCAAGCATGGTGGTGAAAGCATCATGGTCTGGACCTGCATGAGCGCTGCCGGCACTGGGGAGCTGCGGCTCATTGAGGGAAACATGAATTCCAACATGTAGTGTGACATTCTGAAGCAGAGCATGATCCCCTCCCTTCGGCAACCGCATGGCAGTTTTCCAACATGATAATGACCCCACACACCTCCAAGATTTCAACTGCCTTGCTGAAGGTAAAGGTGATGGACTGGCCAAGTATGTCACCAGACCTAAATTCATTTCAGCACCTGTGGGGCATTCTCAAGTTGAAGGAGGAGTGCAAGGTGTCTAACATCCACCAGCTCTGTGATGTCATCATGGAGGAGTGGAAGAGGATTCCAGTAGCAACCTGTGCTACTCTGGTGAATTCCATGCCCAAGGGTTAAGGCAGTGCTAGATAATGGTGGTCACACAAAATATAAGATATTATAAATACATTACAAGATATAATAAAATATTTGCAGAAATGTGAGGGGTGTACTTACTTTTGCATTTGGTGATGAAGAATCCTTTTTGGTGACATATCACCAAAAAGGGTTCTTCTGTTGTTACAAGCTTGTACCAATAGAAAACCCTTATTTTAATGCTATAAAGAATCATTTTCAGAAAGGTTCTACATAGAACCATATACTACATATCAATCTGAAGAACCATTTCACTATGCAAAGAACTGTCTGAGCATGCAAATGGTTCTTTGAGCATTCGCTGTCTTATTGAAGGACCATCTTTTTAAGAATGTGTGTAGTTTGGGTTCATTAAACTGTGCAGACCCTATTATACCAAATCTATCAGCACAACTAATCAGAAGTTTTAGTCAACTGCCAATCAAAAAGGGCTGGTTCAACACCTACACTAAAACTTGGCTGGGTTGCTGGTGCTAATCCTTTCTTGGCTTTTGAACATTCTTCCGCTGCCTTGCAAAGGGCTGGGGGTGGGTGGACAGGAAAGACTGGGGAGACCATCAAGGGAAGCACACCTTCTAGAAAATACCTTTTGAGTCAAGCCTTGAGCTCCGTTCCAAGCCAAATAATTCAGAGATGAATTACTGTGCGAGCCAGCGCTATCAGGTTCTGAGTCCAGCAGCTGCTGCTCTAATGGCTTTGACTGCGTCGCAGTGGGCTGAAGATGAGCCCTGGAGCCAGGATTTTCTCTCAAACAATGTGATATAAGCATGAACAGAGCTGTTTGGAAGCAGTGCACTGTGAATGTACAAAGACATTTTTTTCTCAGAGTCACTGTTTAGTGTTTTGTCCTGCTTCAATTCTTCTTGTTGAAGTGGAAGATAGAACGGAAATAAAAGAAGCAAGAGAGTGAGACAGGAGATGGTGAACATGTAAGGAGAGGAATACAGCAGAAAAACAAGAGAAATGTGTCTCACATATCATTTCATCTCATATCATTTACACTGTCACTTAAATGTTTGGAATCAATCTTTACAATAATATAAAACAAGTTTAAATAAGACAACTGTATAAATGATTCTAATATGTTAGTCCATTATAATATGTACAACTACTTATGTTGCAAGCAGTTAGCAGGACTCTAGAAACCTGTAAATAAAAATTAAGATATTTTAGATGTGTCCAGAATGATAATGGAGCTGTAGATGACTGTGGCATGTCTTAGAAATCAGAATAAGAGTTTAGAATTCTAGAAGATTTATATATGTACATACATACATAGACATATTTAGTTTGAAGTTTTAAAATCTATATGGTATATGCTATAACTGTATTATATCTAAAATAACTGTAATATATCTAAAATTGTTAATATGACAAAATGATCCCAAACTTTTAAACAGTACTGTATATCCCACACCTATTAGAGCAGCACAGTGCTTTAGATGGACGCTTAGCAGCACAAGTGTTTTGGTCCCTAGCAGGCTTTGACAAGTGAAGTCCTAGTACACAGGAACAGGATGCCTCGAGGATCATCCATCCAGAGTGCGGAAGTCTTTGAGGTGCCTCAGGGAACACCACTAGGTCCCATGATGTTTTTGCCAGTGTACTTATATAGAAAGGCAGGTCCGAGCCGAGAATTCTGCTCTGTAGGTGTCCATATTTGGAGGTCAAAATGTCTGTAAATAGCACTTATCCTGTGGAGGATAACTAACAAATGCTCAAGGCCAATAGGATGACAATCTTGACTTCTATACCTCCAAATGGCACAAAAAACTTGCTATGATACAAATATGAAAGCCATTTCCTATCAGGGGTAAAAATAGGCTCATGATGCTTTTAGCCCTGATTCTCAGGTAACAGTATCATCTGTTAGCCTCCGCGCTCTGGGAACAGGAGAATATGTTTCAAATGCAAACCAGTCATTTTGTTCAGTCGCATCAAATAACCAGACAGGTTTAACAAGACAGGATCTCCAGCTGAGAACAACCAATCACTCTCTGTCCACTCGACTGTGCTGCTAAATTTGTGCTTTTTTGGAGCGAACAGGAGGAGCAAATTAAATGGCCTGGCAACTTTGAAAAACTTTAATCCTCTTTTTAATGAGCAGTGAAATAGGCCTGAGTCCATAGTTAAACAGACTCCACTAGAGTAGAGGTAGCACCACATTGTTGTCAACTTCACTTTCCGAAGAAGGAGGTGTAGGGCCACAAGGGGACCCCTGAAGAACAGCACAGAGGAAAGTGTGGGGGTCGTGGGGATAAAAAAAGAAGTTTCCAGAAGTTGTAATCTTGACCTGACAACTATATGGAACACCTTATATGGGTTTTTTGTACATGTCTAACACAATCAGTAGTCTGCCAGATCTTCTTTTGAGAGCATTCTGATATACTTTTAAGATTGTACATCAGCTTATGATGGTTATTCAACAGTCCTCTGGTAAAGACAATGCTTCTATATTGAACCATGAACACTAAGAAGCCTATCCCAGTGGTCATTGGGCGGAAGGCAGGATACACACCGGACAGGTCGCAAACATATTTGGGCACAGCTTCACTCATGCTCTGCTTCGCATGTTAATGCGCCTTGAAGTGTCTACCAAATGCATCCCCTCTGCAAAAAATGCAAAAGCATCTGAAGTGGCTGGGAGCCATGAACAGTTCCCACTCTCTCTGAGTAGTGTTTCCCACTCATGTCCAAGAAAAGTAACCCTCTCCCAGCTATGATGGGTTCTCTTCATCTGGATTACCTCAAAGCTTTCTGTAAAGTGATGTGATTGGGCAGCATGTTATTGTTCAGAAAGACCCAGTATGGGTGAATCATGTGACAGATCTTGGAACTGAATAATTAGAAGGCTAATCATACACAGCAGAGTGTATCAATCCATGCGCTTTTGCTTCTAGGCACCGTGAGAACCGTTTTGAGTGCTGGGTACACTGATCCTTTTGAGGCGGTAACATGGCTCACTATAAATACCAGTCCACAAATCTCACATGCAGAAAGCTTAGAAAGATGAATAAAGGTTCCAATGCCCTTTGAACATCGTATTCCCACAGTTCTCAGATGAGTTAGTGTATCTGTTAATTGCAATTAGTTGTCACGTTTAGTTTTTTTTTGGTTATCTAAGACCAGCTTTAAAGCCATAGCCTCTCAAAAAAAAAATCAGACTTGCACTTACCCGTTTTCCCATTACCTTAAATATCATTGACCAGTCAAGACCTGTTTCCTTATTTAGTTTTGCGGTGGAGCTATGAGACTAATGTAGCTATAAAAGTAATGGAAGCTTGTGTCACACCAATTAGCATAGTGTAAACACCCTAAATCTTCACATACTTGCCTGAAACTGTGTCAAGGGGTTAAGTAACCTTAAAGAGATTTACTTACATGGCTTCTGAGACTTACATAGGAAAAAAGGCAGCAGTGCATTAGTAGTAGCCTCCATCTAGAAGCCTGAATTTGAATACACACTTTTGTCCATTTTATAGATAACCGTATGCACCGAGTCAGAAACCATAAGCATGACTATTTGAGGCAGTTTGTGGCTCATATTGAGGTTATGAGCTTCCATTACATTTTATTTACATTACACATTTTAGCTCCAGTGCAAACCTAAAGAAGCTTTGGATTCCAAACATATCTTGGCTGCTCAACTGTACTTAGCGTAAGGAGAAAATTATGGAACGTCTGTTTTTTTCACGAAAAGGTGTGCATGGTTGATATACGTTACTGTGCAGAAGTCAGAGACCACCCCTCATTTATTCATGTTCCAGTCAAAACAGCCATGAAGTTTTACAACTTACTAATTTTTCCATCATCTGTGAAAAAAGCAAATGACATAGAAACCTCAAGAACTAAATATAATACCACATTACTCAGTATGCTTTGCTTCTATTACAGCTTAATTCTTTTCAGGAGCCTTGCTTTCATTTTCATTTTTTCACACCTCCCAAAGTTCAGTCTTAGAAGTTGGTTTCATTTTCTGCTTCTCATGATCCAAATAATCCCAAACACATTCAACGATGTTGAGGCCTGGACCCTGGAGTGGTCAGTCCATTGTTATTTGAGCGACAGCAGCTTCTGTCCTTTTCTCTGTAACAGTTTCCTGACAGCTACACATCCTTTCAGACCCATAGCACTGAGTTGTCTTCTCACAGTGGAAAGATGGACAGAAACACTTGTGGATTTTTCAGATCTGAAACAAGAGTGGAGCTTGATTTTCTCCCCTAACTCTCCCGGAGATAGCTTTATACTGTTTAGCTGACAGCTTTGGTGGTCTACCAGGTCCCGTAATGTTGTTAGGAGTCTCATTTTCTCTGAATCTTTTAATAATTGTGTTTGTGTTCACTCAAGAGTGTGTCAGTATCTCCTTAGCTTGCTGTAGTAAGCCTCACTGGGATTGTAGCACCAAATCCCTTGTTGAGAGTGATAAAGTCCTTGGCTTTGTTCTGAGAGGACTTGCCCACAAATGGCGAATGACATCTGCCTTAGGGTTGTTCAATATGGACCTAATATCACATTTATGCTGCTGTATGTTGCTGTTGCGCTACGCCTTATGTTGAACCACATGAATACCTTGATTCATCAGACACCCACAGAAACACTCATCTGGAGCTGTGATTGGTCAGGATACTCACAGTAAAATGATTTACTGGACAATAATGATTAACTGATGATATATTTTGTGGGCCTTTGGCCTTGACGCTAAAGGTGTTTTATATAATGCAATCCAGCTTTCAAGGACGAGAAGTGCTGTAGCCATTACAGCATTAGCTCCAAAAACTGAAATAATGCTATTAAATACCACAGGAAAAAACAAATGGAAATGCTTTCCCAATATGCTAAACTAATTTCTTTACAGTGAAACCACTTAGTGTACAAACCTCATTACCACACTTTCATACAAGCATGGAAATCGCTCAAGTCGTGCTGGTTTCCAAATACTATAAATAGATCTGGAGTATTAAGGGAGAAAGGCAGGGGGTTGGTAGTGGGGGCTGGAGGAAATTGGTACAGAACCAAAGCATGCTTCATTATTCCATGACACACATTGCATTGCCCAGGGCCATTTGGACTATATGGTGGGTGTGTTTATTTCTTTGTGAGCTGAAAGGAGCCAGCCCTCACTGAAGCAGTCTGCCTAGTGACACAATCAAGCACTGGCTAGACGTTTGGGAGAGAGGTGGAGAGAGGGTGTGCGAGTGTGTCTGTACATGTGTGTATTAGAGATGGATCTGCAATACATCATTACAGCCAGCAGATGTCAACGTTGCAGCAGACCGTCTCTCGGCTGGAATGGTGAAGCCATTGGGCATATACTAAAGCAAGTGCCCATTGACTTGTCTTATAAGTGAGCTTTGAATATGGATGAGTTTTTAAAAAGTTTTGATAGTCATGAAAGTATAAAAACATGTGAATCAGGCAATTCTTTGTTACACATACACACATTTTCAGGGGGAGATGGAGCCTATCCCAGCAGTCATTGGGCAAAAGGCAGGATACACCCTGGACAGGTCACCAGTCCATCCCAGGGCAGACAAACAGACATATATACACACACACACACACACACACACACACACACACACACACACACACACACACACACACACACACGCACATACATCTAGGGATATGTCCAGCTGGTCTGGCTGTATGTCTTTGGACTGTGTGAGGAAACCAGAGCAGTATTTCTTCATTGTTTTATATATTTACAGACATGCTAGGTGACAAACAATAACATCCTAAACCCCACTAATCACCCACCCCCACACCTACCCTTACCCAAGGCACATGTACTGAATACTTAAGTAAAAAAGCAAAAACATTATACACAACCTCACACAAATATACACTAATCGGCCATTTCATTTAAACCACCTCCTTATTTTTACACTCATTGTCTGTTTTATCAGCTACACTTTCCATATAAGAGCGCTTTGTTGTTCTACAATTTCAAACTGTAGTACATCTGTTTCTCTGCATGCTTTGTTTTTCCCCTTTTACCCTGTTCTTCATTGTTCAGAGAGCAGGTACTATTTGGATGGTGGATCGTTCTCAGCACTACAGTGACACTGACATGGGGGTGGCATGTTAGTGTGTGTTGCACTGGTCTGAGTGGATCAGGAAGTTTTTAAACACCTCACTGTCACAGCTGGAATGAGAATAGTCCACCAACCAAAATTATCCATGGTCAGCAAATGCAATAGCATTTTTCTGAAGAGTTAATTAGGATTTTTCATGCGCAAATGAGTTGTTCTCAACAATTACATATTCTCATATTGGACATCCATGAGAAATCTAAACTCTACACTCCACCAGAGGGCAGTGTAGAGCCTGTGTCTGATGTTCTGGTCAAGTTTCTTACCTGTTTAGTCCAAAGGATGAAGCATGCCCAGGCTACTGCAGCCGGCTACCGGATGAAAGCTCAGAGAAGCATCTCTGGTGCCAGGTGGTGGATATAAGGCTACAAAGTGCAGCTATAGCACATAAGAAGTACCACAACAGACATGAAGCTGAAGTTCATTAAACTGTCATTTTGTGTAGATTCAATGCAACAGAACTTTCAGCATCATTTAGCAAATTTTTTACATTTGATATCAGCCAACTAACTGTTCACAAACCCACTATTTTCAAGCTAAAAGGTATGAAATACGATGTGACTAGGCTCATAACGTTAATTGAGGTGAAAATAGATGATCAGCATTTGTCTTAAAGACTCTTGAAGACTTTAAACTGACACTTTTCTTGGTTTAAATCTCCAGCCACTGTGGATTTGTGCTGCTGTTCTGGATTTAATTTAGTACAGAAATAGTCAGATGCTGAGTGGATCTGGTCTCTTGTGAGTCAAATGATATGTAATAGGAGGGGAGGAGCCATCAGAGGCCAAAGCGTGATCACTGAAATTAGACACAAGAAATTTAGGGCAGACATTTTTTAATGGATCTGTTCAGACATGATTCAATGACATGCTGAGTGGTAGTTAGTCATTTCCATTTATTGCAGTTTGACTCAGACAATACTATCCTACAAAACTACAGGCACTATTGCTGCCTTTGTGTCAGAAATATGCTATTTGTGAAATGAACGCACATGAAAGTCCATGACTGAGGTGTCCTTAAGCAAGACGCCTGACCCCCAACTGCTCCCCGGGTGCCGTGGATAGGGCTGCCCACCGCTCTGGGCAAGTGTGCTCACTGCCCCCTAGTGTGTGTGTGTTCACTAGTGTGTATGTGGTGTTTCACTTCACGGATGGGTTAAATGCGGAGGTGGAATTTCCCCGTTGTGGGACTAATAAAGTATCACTTGACTCACTTAACTTAATTCTTAATGTTACACGTGTTTACATGCACTTAATAATCAGATAACTGCAAAAAATTGGATTTTGTCAGTAATCTGATCAATTTACGTGCTCTTGAGTTATCAGATAATGTGATTCACTTTTCCTGAAAATATGAACATACATCATCAAGCAGATGAAGAATATTTAATTCCTTAATTTTGTAAAGCATGTTTTGCTGCCATTTTGCGGTAACTCTGCTTGCATATTTCCAGTTCAGCAGTCTGTTGCGCACATTTGCAGACTGAGAAATCCGAAAGAAATCTGAGTAAGAGTACTTGCACTGAGAAATCTGATTACTGAGCTAAAATCCAACTCTGTTTATAGGTTCTCTTAACTGGGTTTCTAGACTGGAGTGTGGTGTTTACAAGACCATTTGAATAACTGCAGAAATTATGATGGGATTATTGACTGCACGTAAAAGCACTCAGCATTTTTCTGATTTTGGGATGCATTTGCTTCGAAACAATGGGATGTAACTGCTGACCATGTGACCCTGAGGGGCAGGAATGCAGTCTCACTTCCTGCTCTAAATGCAGGGGTGTGGCTGAATTAAGGCTCTGACTATGGACTAAAACTCTTTCCTGATAAATCTAAATCTTTAAAAGAAATGTAAAAAAATTTAACAATCTTAAGAAAAGAAAACAATTACAAAAAAAAAAAAAAGAAAACAAAAAAATTCTTTTCATGAATTGAAATTTAATACCTTGGGTTTAAATAGATCATAACAAGCATAAATATCTAAAGTTGAAATACTTCATTATTTTTAAAATAGTTTTTTACTGTGGGGCTGCAGTTTGAATGGTCCATATACTGAAGTACATAGTATGTAATGTAACTGTATCAGAAGCTGTTATTGTAGTGCCTGAATGTGTGAGGGCTATTTATGCAGAGGAGCTGTGCTTAGCATATGGCCGTACAACCAGCGGCTGCACAGGAAAAAAAAACACTCCCGATCTGTCATGTGCCCCACGTTCTTTATGATGGCTGTGGTCGTAAAAGTTGGCGTCCAATTTGTCTTTGGACTGTGGCAGATCCCACATGCCAGGACATAATGGTGAGCAGTCAGTGGTGTCAGCAGTATGTGTTGTTTCTATGCCCGTTGTCAGAGGAGAGTAGTAACTACTTCATTTTACTCAGCTACATGTAGGCCTGTATTGCTTGCTTCTTAGCTATCATTACAACTGCCAACAAACACAGCTTGAGCTCAAATAAGCAAACACTAAGCACTGCTGCCCTCTGAAGGTCTCATAGCATCAGGGTACCCGTTAGAAGAGCTTTTGTTGCTGTTGTAAGACTCATGAAGTGTCTGCTAACTTTTACGTAAATGCATTTCACTCACTTAATGAAAACACTGAAAACAGTTTACTTTGTTTACTGGGACATGAAAGCTAACAACTGCGGAAAACTATTGCAATAGGCTTAAATAATTGAGAGCAGGCTGCTATGCAACAATTGTGGCAAGCATAGTTACAAACAGTCGTATGGAAAAGTTTGGCTTTTAGTTTTGGTCTAGTCAAATGTTTGGTTCATTTTAACTTTAACACATCCTCTACAGAGAACACGCTTCTTCATTTTAACGCACAATTACTGTTTATTTGCTGACATGTTTAACATATTGGAAAAAAACAACAGAGACTTTATTAGGAGCATTCTGATACTCATTGTCATCGTAGGCAGGGGTCAACACACAGGCAGACAGGAAAAGATGCAGATCCATATTCAGATATAACAAAGAGAGTAGCAGGGGTCAAACCCAGGGGAAACCAAATGCAACAGACTGACTCAGAACTCAAGTGACTGGGACTTTACAAACACATGATGAAAACAAAGGCATATATAAAGCAGCCTTAATGAGATCAACATAAGTTGCAGGTGTGTGGGAGAGGAGGAGAATGGGTGGAGCCTGGAAGAGTCCAAGTCAGTCTCCCCAGAGGAGCGGAGACATGACAGTAGAGCATGAATTAACATATTTTTATGAAATATCAGAAAATCAACAAAACATGTCATTTGACTGGGAAGTGTTCAAAGGTTTACATGTGACTGTATACTTGTATACAGTTTTGGTGGTTTTTATACCTCTGTGTATGTTGATAGTGATATTTTCACTTCTACTCAAGTATATTTTTATATAATATCATTATATTCAGCTCCTGTTTCTTTTTTGGGGGTTAATTTCATTCTGTTCTGTTGGTTCAACTCTTCAACTACTTTGTTGTTGCCCACATCTCTCAGTTTCTATCTGTAGCATTTTATTTTGACCAAAAGGTCAAAGAGAGAGAAGAACAGAGCCAAACTCATGCCCCTCCAGCTATACAAGGAATTTGGTGCGTGAGGAGTTTTGAGCTGTGTTTTTTCACTCCTACTGAAGTTGTTTTTTTGTTTTTTTTTTGCTAAGCTACTTTTCCTTCCATTATTTCAATGAAATAGCATTTTGGGGTAGGGGTAGGGTTAGGCTGGCCCACCCACCTCTGACAGTGGTGCAGTGGCAGTTTTAATCTTGGTAATGGTCAGGATTGTCCTCTGTTGTGTAGCACCTGGGCAGAATAGCCTAGAAGGGCTTGAGAGATGCTAAACCATCTTTCATGTCCAGTACTTTCTGCCTCTTGGATGACATCACGGTGGTCATAGTTCCTCTAACTACATTCCACCACTGATCCCACACAGTTAAAAAGCTTCATTAGGCTGCATGCAAGTGAGTCATGTGTCCTCTCTGTCTCTGGCTGTTGATCCTGCCTAAGTCCGTCCAGGCCAAACTCTGATCCCCCTGGTGCTCTGTGAAAATGAGTTGGATGGCACATCTGTGATTGGATGCCACTCTTCACATAGTCACATGAGGCCCAGCCCATATAAAGCTATCACTGAGTGATCCTAGCCATATTAAGCCACCCACTCCATTTGTATTCAGCAAAGGAACAGAAGCAAGCACTGACCTCTAGTTGAAAAAGTCATTGTTGCTAAGAGTCAAGGCAGTGCCTTTTTTGGCCTCCACTAGCCAATTTCCAGCATCGTCTAGATGCGCCTTCCTTTCTAGCTCTGCACATTAAGAGCCAGTAATTGATTTTCTTTTGTAATCTCAAGGTCCTGATGACATTCAGCAGCTTGCAGTTGCTAGCTACCCTGGCACTAATTGTATTTTATCTCCCACTGCCACAAACATCCATGAATACAGCTCCATTTCTCTGGACCTCCCCGAAGTTGACTTAGCACTAGCAGGTGTTGTTTTCTCAACCATAAACAGAGGGTAAGACTCATAAATAAGCACAATCCATCATCGCAGCAGCACAGTGAACCTGACCTTGATGCACTATTGTGATTAAGCCCATACAAATAATTGAGCAGTGTTCTTTGACATTGACAGCGGCTCCATAAGTGCAGCTTTCAAAACAAGCACCGACTCGTGGGATTCAGAGATAACCTCAAGAGGAATTTTTAAAGAGGTAAGTGTCAACATTATGTTGAGATCAAATGTCAGCAGCACTATCTGTCATTTTTCTTTCCCATCATTGCTGTGAATAATGGCACAAAACCTGACTTTACACTGCTGTCTGTAATTGTACATCTTTAATGATGTACATTACCTGTCTGATTGTGTGTTATTCATAGCCTTGTAAACATTTGGATCTAAAGGTTTATGCCAAAATGCATTTTTATATATATATATATATATATATATATATATATATATATACACACACGTACATAGATACAACAAAGGATTGTACTGTGATTCTATTGTGGGTAAGGGGTGTTATTAGGCATAATGCAAACATTTCATAATTGTATACAAATGTAATAAATTAGCACAATGTATAAGCTAAGCCACATTATACTACTCAATAGAAGCCCACTTATGACCATCTCACAACAACTGAATTCTGTATTAATTCACCAATTCACTAAAACCTTTAGAGAAACTTAGCATTATTGCCTCAGTGGTATTTTGGTGAGCAAAATTTTTTTAAGGAGAAGGTTTCTTAACTATTATATTTCCATTATTATATTAAAAAAAATCACTGACATGATAATGATGGGCAAATGAATGATCTTGTCCTGTTTAAGTAGTCCATGGTTGCTTGGCAAGAATAACATACTGTAAGTGAATTACTTTTCTTTATGGTAGAATAGTAGATGTAAGAGGTAAGATATAGACAGAATACACTGGCTTATTGCTATATTAGTCTTTAGATTTGAGGTGCAATAAATGCTGTTATATAATACAATTTGTATATCCAGAGTGATGAGTTTATAAAAGGACAAAACATTCTGAACTTGATTTAATTCAATGTAATTTTAGGCCATTTCTATTGATCCAATGTTCACAGTGAAAAGCAGAGCTAGCAGGTAAAAAAAAAAAGGGTTTTTTTTTTTTTGATGTTGCTGACATGTTTAATACATTGTACGAGTTCAAGCCAATACTGAGACATTGAAGGCTGTAAACCATGTCATAAATAGTTATGGGAATAGCTCAACTTGTGAAGTATTAAAATAGGAACAGTTATAGCTTCCCCCAGATGAATATCTTGTTTGCGGTTTCAGTTTCTGCTGCATCCATTACGCAAGTTGGGTGTACAGAATCTCTGAGTGAATTCACTGCATTCATACCTTTTGGTGTTTTGGCCTCTGCTGAGCTCCAGCTGTGCAAACACCAGCAGAATGTGTGTGCACAAAAAATATGGCAATAAAAAAAGGAAGCGAAAAAAAAGAAGAATCCAGTTTACAATGAGCCGTGGAGTGATGTGGAGATGTTTGCTTTGGGCCTGCTAGCATGTGTAAGAGCAAAGGTATTCTGAAAGTCAGCCATGCTACTACAGCACTGGTTAGGCTGTAGAGGGATTCAAGATGGTCATTTAGTGCCTTGACCTTTATACTGGATGATGTTTTATAAGCTACTTATAGCCTTTAAAGGTCATTGCGGTAATTCTTTCTCTGACAAGGTCAAACTTAAGGTCGTTAAGATGTGAGACGTTACCATTATTTAACATTCAGAGTCCTTGAAAGATAGCATGATGTGGTTGTTTGGTATCAAAGAAGATGCGTTGGTTAAATGTATGAATATTATCATAAATCAAAGTGAGAGCAACATATGATGCACCATGCGATGCATGAAATCGGGTAACCTTCTGAAGGTAATCTTCAGGATTAATCTCATTGGCATGCTATTCTCATCTCCATGCTGCCATGGTGCAGTGAGGCATTCCTCAGGGTTCTGCATCATTTCCTTTCATTACTTAAAAGAACACGCAGTGATTTAAGAGTGAGTGAAGCTGCTACATCTGTTCCTCAGATCCATGGATAAAATAAGAGTCGTTATCATTACCAGTCAGGGGCCTATCCTCAGTGGTTGGAGAACATCTGGAAACCTATAGAGAGTCAGTAAAATCCAACAGGTGGTTGGCAGGAGTGCTTGACCTTAATGATTAGAGGTCAGTGCATAAAACGAACAAGCTGAAATGGTTCATGCCAGAGTAAGGTGAACTGGAAAGGTCAGTTTTGCTCCTTAGTAAGGTGAACGCTATGTTAAGCTGTGTCATACAATCCGTTACTCAATGTCAAGCCAAATTGCACAACTGATGTAAATATTTAATGGATGTCCTTAGGAAGCATCAAGTGCAGAGAAGTAGAAGAGTAGAATCGATTGCAATGCTACACCCCATGTGCCATTTTGCAGGATTCTGCTGAGTAAAGTTTGTGCCTTTTCATTCATCGAGTTGTCTACTCCCATTCACTGTGCTTTAACCAGTGACCCCTCACCTTGTTTCTCTCTGTGAGCAAACACACTAGCCATGGCGTTTCTTCACATTAGGGATGCACCTCAGTTGAAGCTCAACAGACAGAAATTCAAGCCCATTTGGTTCTGAAAGCCTTCTGACAATTTCCTCCAATAGCAGTGCATCCCTTAAGCTTTCACCAGATGGCAGAGGAGTGCATTTGAAATGCAAAGATAAAGCACGGAAAGGGTGAGGGAGGATGCGCTCTGGTGTTTATCTGCGGTTCCCGTGTAAGCCGGTTCATCCGAGCAAGTCGTGTAGAGGAAGCAGAAAAATCAACTGCTATAAGTGGACCCACACATCGATGATAGTTTTTACCTTTTGAGAAGTATCGCTAAAGTTCGGCCTCTTCTCTCTCAGAGTGAAGCAACTTGCTCATGCTCTTGTTACATGCAGTTGATTACTGTAATGCTTTTCTTACTGGACTTCCTAAGAAAACAATACATTCCTTACAACTCATGCAAAATGCATCAACGCGCATCCTAACAAAAACAAAAAAGACAGATCACTGTTCTAAAAGAACTGCACTGGCTACCTGTATCATTCAGATTTGATTTGAAAGTTTTGCTACTAGTTTTTAAATCTCAAAATGATCTTAAAGCACTTTACATCAAAGAGTGTCTGTCTGTTTATATTCCAGCATGTAATCTAAAATCAGCAGATAATGGCCTTCTACAAATGCCCTCTGTAAAATACAGAAAACATGGAGAGGCTTCTTTCAGTTATTATGCATCTAAACTGTGGAACTCAATTCCACCTTTTATTAGACAGTCCAGCTCAGTGCTCACTTTTAAGAAACATATAAAACTATTTAACTTAGCATTTATTTAAAATTCTACATTTTGTATTATTTATCTTTTCATTTGATCTGTGTCATTTGCATATATGATTCTAAATGAATACTTGCAAATTCTTGTATTTCTGTTTAACTTTATCAACTGTCTGTAAAGCACTTTGAGCTGCCACCGGTATGGTGTTATTTTTTTTTGTTATTATATATATAAATGTTGTTGGTAGGCAGATGATGATGGTGGACCAGATTCATTGTGTTCAATGGAGCTGCGACTGTAAACAGAATGTTCAGTCAAGAGTTACATTTTCCCAACTTTTGCCTTTGACCATAGAGGTAAAATAAACTGGATGTGATGTTTGGGAACCATAGATGCCAATCATCTCGTCATTGAATTCCAAACAAACTCAGTATTCTATAACCAAAAATAAAGAGTACACAGTGTCATGCTGCCTTTTCCACTATAAATACACAAACTACACTGCTAAGATTGTCGTCTGATAATCATCCATTTTCTCCAGTAACACTGTCACCACGCCAGCACTCGCCTGGCTTAATGCTGCGGTTAAACCTCGGGGAAATATCGAAGTTCTGGTGGGAATTCCATTGTCCCTCATGTCGTGTGAATTATCAGTGGTTCTCACACTACTACAGGTATGGTTATGTTAGGTTAGGGCCCCAAATTACATTTGACCTCAATATCATCCAAACAACCAAAGCAAATGTGTGTAAAACATTGATATTTCTTATGCTTGATACAGATAAAATAGCCTAAGGGTCAAATTAAAATACAAATTAGGAAAAGTTATTAAATATGAAGCAAAAAAATTATGTCAGTCATACACAGTAGACATTGAATAGGTCCAATTGACCCCAAAGGTAATTGGAGGGTTAATTATTTCTCATTTGTTTTAATATTACACATCTACTCACAGAGGGGATTAGCTCATTCTTACTATCGTCCACATTTTAGAATAATAGTGAAGATACCAACACTGTGAAATAACGCATGTCGAATTATACAGAAACCAAAAATAAAAACTGTGATTGTATTTTCTACTCAATTTTGATTTTATTTTGCATTTCTATTCTGATTTTCTGATTTAGATATTAGAAGTAGTGTACCTTGATACTATTTTCCATACTCATGAGGATTCTCTCAAGCAGCTTCATGAGGAGCCATCCGAGACCCTTTTCCAACAGTACTTAACATACATGTACTATAAGAAGTGAACCACACACACACACACACACACACACACACACACACACACACACACACACACACACACATACATACACACACACATATATATATATATATATATATATATGTATATAATACAATATGAATTGAGACTTTGTATATTGTTTTGGCAATAATTCCATACATAAAGAGCATGTGTAGAATTCCTTATGTAAGTGCGCAATTACATAATTATGCTTAAACAGCATAGCAAAACAACGATAATAACTCAAGACCTTATAGGAGTTAAACACATGTCTTTTGTTTCGCCACCTTCAAGGTCAAAGACAGGGTTACTCAGTCCAAGAATGACCTGCATGAAAATTACACAAGGTGTGGCTAAAATCTAGATTTAGAAAGCAGCATTCTATGGTGACCTTCTTTCCTACGGTATAAAATGGTATAAAAATGGTGAGGGAAAACATAAGGCAAGGCTAAAAAAGCACACTGTAATCTCCATTGGGTGGGCTGGGTAGCGTGTTTACTGGCCTTGCAGACAAGTAGCTTTCTCATCCTGTCTAGTCGAGTGTTTTTGGAACTACTCATCAGAACCGACTCAGTGTTGTTATTCAGAAAGGGTGGCGGTCACAGGTGCTGCGCCACTGCAGCTGACTCTAAACGAGGACACACTGTGACTTAATGTAGGCAACAATTTTCTAATTATAGCCAATTTTACCCTCCAAGTGAGCGTGGCTCAGAAGGCTGGGCATGTGTTTGTTTCCTGTTTGGACTGGGTAGCTGTTGTTTTTCTCTTAGAGACTGAACTCATGCTCACTCTGTGTGTCTAGCCTAATCCTTTAAAATGAGTGAATCAATATGGATGAGCATACACTCTGAGTGAATGTGGAAATCCGCTCTTAATTGAGTCCAATTTGTGAGTGAAGCTGTAGTGCACATGACCGACTCAGTGGGAATTTGAATGTCTTGTGTGACGATGTGTGGAACACTGCTAATTCGGTATTAGCACAATGTGATAAGTGATGTGATGGAAAGACATGCATTGGCTTAGTGAGATTTATATAATGTTTCCAAATATGAATGTTGGAGGCCAATGTCATGAGATTTCACTGCAAGACATCACTTTCAGAGAAGGCTAAATGAGCATGAAACATATTATAACTCAGTCAATCAGAACACAAGTTCAGTGTCACTGCCTTAAAAAAAGGAAAATAATGTCGGAAAACTTGGAAATGAATACTCTGAATAGCACATCTGTGGAATACAGTAAATCGCCATACAAACAAACAAAAAACAAAGCCCTAAAACAGAAATATATCAGGCTTCTACAAATACCAGTTCACAGTTGTGACAACAATGTTAGCGCCTTCATTGTCTTATTTTGCACTTCATAATGCACTACACATTTTCAATTAGAGACAGGCCTGGACTGCAGGACAGTCTAGCACCCACATTATCTGATTACGCTGACATGGCGTTGTAAGGCATGCAGAATGAGACTTGGCATAATCATGGTGAAATAAGCATGGATATCCCTGAAAAAGATGGCATCTACCCAGGTCCATGCCCTGGACATTAATACGCCACATACTTTACACTGGTAACAATCTTCATCTGGACAACACAGTGTGAAAGGTTTACCCATCACACCACAATACATGCATCTACTGTGCTTCAGTGCATTTCAGATGAGCTTAAGCCTAGACGTTGCTGACATATACCTTTGCTTTGCATAGGACAGTCTTGCATTTTTGGATGCAGTGATGAACTTGTGTATTGACAATGGTTTTCAAAGTATTCCCTAACCCATGGTGCCCTTTTTGGGGCTGGGCAACAGTAACTATAATTAACAGTAACAGTAATTATTACGATATAACTTTCCTCGATAGAACTATAAGAAATGTTTGATAAATGTTCAATATAATTGAGCATTCGCACTTCTGTGCTCTAGCACTAGAGTACCCACTTCTGAGGTTTTCAACATGATTAGAGAGGTAGGGGGTGACAAGTAGAATGAGTTGCCAAATATACTTTGGCAATGTTGAAAACATGGGGTTAGGCATTCCCTTTTTGAGAGCAGCGATCGGTGATCGGTTGTTCCGTGACTAATTGTGAGTAACAAGATAAGTGGCGTAATGTAACTGTACTGGCCTACAGCGAACTCACTTGTAGTCCAACATCCTCACAAGCTTTAGCAGCGTTAAATCACGTCTGCTCCTCACAACTACAGTGCTGTGTTACCGCACTCAAACAGTGTAATATATTAGTATTAGTGCATTCCCAAGCAACAAAAGTGAAAGAAAGAAGGTTTGTGTTAGTTACAGCCCTGATTTAAATGAAAGTAAATTAAAGATCCTATATGTGTAGCACTGGAGAATGGGAGAACAATAGCTCCCCAGGTTAGCTGTTATTAGAAGCTGGCCAACTTGAAGTACAAGACAAAGAAGCCCTGGTTTCAGTTTGAACTGACATAAAATAAGACATTGCTTGTCTAGAAAATCACACTGCATTTAAAACTTTCATACAGCGAATGTCAGATATATTCTTTTGAAATTATGAATATCATTATATGAATATAAAAACTGCCACCGTGCTGTGTTTACTATTTTACACAATAAAATATTTCAGACTTACTTTGCTTTTTAAAAATGTTTCTTATTAAAAAGTGAAGGGACGTCCCAGAATAATGAACCACTGTTAACCTGCAAAAGTTGCTTTACTTAACATCTTAAATGGTTTCATTTCAAAATATACATATAATATGATATTTACCCAAACCACCAGAAATTAGATTTATTTCATGGTAGAAATTTTTGGCTATATGGCCCAGTACAGCAATCAAAAATCCTTCCTGTGATAAACGTAGATACTATACTGAAATCGCTCTTCCCTCTCTATCTTTTGTCAGCTGCATTTCCGAATCTCAGCAGTGTGCCCTCGAGGAAGCCCCCTCTACCATGACAGCCGAATGTGAATGAGCCAAAGGCTCAGTCCGTCTGGAACAAGTGGCTTAACTGTGTGTATGTGTGTATGAGGGTGTATGTTGGTTTGTATCTCCATGCAGAGAGAGGACATCTGCTTATCTGACTGCCACAGCCACTCTTTAGCCACCGAAACCTCAAACTTGCTCTACTGTGGGAGAAAAATGACAAAAATCTACTGGCTGAACTAGTCTTGTGTTACTACACCACTCTCAAACCTGAGCATGCTCTGAGATTCCTAACAATATTTCTTGCTGCCCTGAAATGGTTTGCCTCTCCACGCCTCTCAGTCCCGCTGGCTTTATTTGTGCTGACAGCAGCCACGGCGTAATCCTAACGCTGCTCCTGACAGGCTCGTTTGCACAGAAATACACGGCAGGACGCTTTTGTGTTTTGGTAAATGTGGAATGATGATGCACTTACAGGCTGATTCCTGTGAGATGGAAGATTCAGATGAATTGGCTCTGAACGAGACTCAGTGGCAGATCACATAAAACACTGCACTTTTGTTTTACAGAAAAGGGAGATAAATTGTCCAGTTTGACAGCACTCCAGTCACTGACTCTCATTAAACATTAAGTTTCCTGTGGATGAAAGAAGAAGTGTTTGGCCACAGTTGCTTAGAACAGTCGTGTACTACAATGCAGTACAACTGAAAACTGAGGCTTTGAAATGTAAATCCTCAGTGCTTTTCTAATACCTCTTGAAGCCAGAACATGCTACCAAACACTTTATCTTTTGATCCTACACTAAAAAAGAGGGATGAGTTGAGAAAAAAAAAACTTTTACAATGAGCTGGAGATCTAGAACTCACCCAATATCAGTAGCTGACTTCACTAATGCTCTTGTGGCTGAATGCAATCAAATCCTCACAACAATGTTCCAGCATCTAGTGTAAGGCATTCCCAAAAGAGTAGAGGCTGTTACTGCAGCAAAGGGGAAAAAAACGTATTAATGTGCTTGATTTCAGAAAAAGACATTAGATAAGAAGATGTCTACGAGCCTTTAATGCATGTTACATCAATGCAATTATTACCAAAAGTAAGTAAAGTCAAATGTAATATATTTTATTCATATGGAAATGATTTACACATTTGAATGTAAGTAAATTCAATACATTACTTTTTCAGTCAACCAGGCTCACATGATATTATGCAATATTATGGTTTGCTTTGTATACTGTGATTTTCTTCTTCCCACTGCATGGAATTGTACACTATGTGGACAAATGTTTGTGGACAACTGACCATCTCAGCTATATGAACTTGCTGGACATCCCATTCCAACAGCTTTTTCAGCTGTTGCAGCTTTTTGGCTATGACAGCCTTCTGAGAAGTTAATCCATGGGATTTGGAGTGTTTTTGGTGGGAATTTGCATCCATTGAGTGAAAAGAAGATTTCTGAGGTCAGACACTGGCTGTCAATCAATGTTCAAATTCATCCCAAAGGTGTTCAGTGGGGGTGTGGTCATGGCTTTGTGCAGGCTACTAGAGGTTCTCCACACTAAGCTTGTTAAAGCATGTCTTGATGGGCTTAGCTTTGGGCACAGTCATGCTGGAACAGGAAAGGGCTTTTCCCAAACTGGCACCACAAAGTTGGAAGCACAAAAAATTAGTCTAAAATGTCTTTGTATGCTGTAGCATTAATGTTAGCCTTTACTGGAAATATGGGACCTGAAAAATAGCCCCAGATAATTATACTTCCTCCACCAAACTTTACTGTTGGCATTATGCATTCCATTAGAGAGCATTCTCCTACCATTTGCCACACCCAGATTCATCCATCAGACTACCAGATAGTGAAAAGTGATTCATCACTCCAGAGAATATGTTTCCACTGCTCCATAGTTCAGTGGCAGCATGCTTTACACCACTACAGCAGATACATGGCATTGCACATAGTCATCTTAGGTAGGAAACTTCTGACCTACAGTTCTTGTGCTGATGTTGCTTCCATAAGCAGTTTGGAACTCTTTAGTGTGTCATGCAATAGAGAATAGGTAAATTCTTATGTGCAGCACTCAGTGGCCTAACTGTAGGGCTTTAGCACTTTGTGGCTGCATTGTTGCTCCTCAATGCTGCCATTTCACAATACAAGCACTTACAGTTAGGCAGATCTAGACCCATTTTACTGCCATTGTATGTCTATAGTGACTTCATGGCTATGTGCTTGACTGTGTACACCTGTTAATGATGGGTGTGACTGAAAAACAATAATTAGGAGTGGTGCTCACATACTTTTGGCTACAAAGTGTACTTGAAATCAGTCATATAGCACTTCAGTTTTCTTCTAAATTGCAGCTGTTATAATAAAACTTCATATCTCCATAACAGAAAGCATAGCAGAAGGAAAATGTTTCTGACTTTAAGATATGTTAATACATGTTAACATGGTTTTATTGCAAGTAACTTTGGGCCATTTACTTGCTACATGCTAAAAAAATAAGTTTTTTAGTACTTTTCAGGTATTCAGGTTTCCTTGTTTTTCAGATAATGTTGAAGATTGTCACCTACTTTGTGCTCCACCTTCACAAGGTGTTTAACTCATTTAGAAATTTCACATTTTCAGTTTGTTCCGACCCTAATAAATCTATGTTCCAGCCCACATGCAGCCCACAATTTCTCATGGTTGTTCCCACATATTTTTGTTACAAGAACACCTCTGGCCCTGCGAGACTAGATGAAGGCTAGCATTTGCTTCTTTAAGACACAGCACCACCACATATTTTCAAACTGCTGCTAACATGTCATTGGGCACCTAAACATGCTTAGAGGGGAACACTAACAGCCAATTCTATTATGTTAGCTATATTTGGCTATATTTGTGTTGTAGACATTGTGATCCCTGGTTTATATCACCTCCACTGTAAAGAAAATCTGAGTTGGTAAGTTCCTATTCAGCACATCATTTCACAACAAAACAATCTGAATGACTTTTTTACATTTCAATGACTGAACTATGCAAAAATGTGGAAAAATTCCCCTCTAATTCTGAAAATAGTTAATATTCTTATGTAGAAATCCAAATGGAATCTCCCGTCTTGGGTCATGGTCCATGAGGTGGGCCTACATTACCTAATTTATGAGAAATAATTGGACCATTTCAAATTAAAATCTATCTATTTTTAAAAATGTACGTAAGCAGTTCACAATAGACTGTAATTTCCTCATTCAAGCATACTAATTAAAAGTTCATCTCACAGGAAAAATTGTGCAAGTAGGAATCTAGATGGCTGTGATTGTGCAAGGGAAGAACTGAGCCTCTCCCCATTTCACTGCTGAACATGTACAATGAATTTCCTATTCCATTATAATTACTCACCTATTATATGTCACTGATATGAAGCACGTTCGGTGCTCTATGTGATCTAGCTGCTGTATGTTCTCACCCTCTGGCAGTCAGCAGTAATGAAACAGAACTGCTGATGTGGGAGAGTCAAGTCTAACTCAGACTTCTTCCAGTGTGAATGAAGTCTGCTGTTGGATCTTTTAGTGCTGCTGGCTACACAGCATTGTTAAAAGCCTCAACAGTCTCAGAGGAGAATGCTAAACATTTCCAATTAACTACAAAAAATAAACTTCCCTGCTGTGTCTTTGAATCTAAAGGCACAGAGAGGCTTGTGCAAAGCTTGAGGCTGATTTTGAATCCCAGTAGGTCTCATCAGTTCAACAATGCTAAGCATGCAACGCTAATGCTCTGCAGCTAGGACTGGGTCTTGACAGGAACTTGATGGAATGATACATACCATAATAAGAGCTCATTCACAAATGAGCCCCTGCTATGGAAAACAGTATATGTGACATTTTTTTGTAAAAATCATATGAGTATGTGGTTGCATTGATACACTGTTTATAAAATAAAGGGTTCACTAAAGCCGTATTCAAGCTAGATTAGTTTTGCCTAAGAGGTTGCTGTCATCTGAGTGATTACTGAGGATATTGATGATTTTTTTGATGGCAGTCGGATTACATGGAGAAGGAAAATGAAAAATCTCAAAAGTACCTCAAGCAAGGCATTGCTTTTTCTGGCTTGTTGGTGGGCATTTTCTAAGGCCCAATCCCATTTCTTCTTTTTACCCTATCACTTGTTTTCGAGTGCCACCTTAATCCTTTGGAACAAGGAGTTACAAGGGTTAGTGGTTGAAATCTTACCCTTCAAAATGGGACAACCCTCAAATAAAAAAACATAAATCATTACCTCATTAACAGGCTACTAGCAACTCTCTAGGCAACCCAGCCCGTCTTCAGTGATAGCAGAGGAGAGAAGAGTTCACCGGCCTCACTGCTTGGCTTTAGTTTCATTTATGGCATCATATGCCTTCAAAGAGGGAGTATAAGACAATTATTATCACCCACTGCTAATTCTTTGGTGATATGAGGCTGAAGTCCACTATTCGCCAGCTTCTTGTTCGAATTTTCCCATTCCATCTTAAATGGTGTAGCAATTACATTCGGGCGTCAAAACTGCTGTTGCCGTTTTTCTGTTTTTCTGATAACACTCCGTTTGGAGTAAGCCTCTGAAAAATCTCCATTTGGAGGGCCATGTAGCTCCGCCCTACCCCTCTATCTCAACAAAAATTGGGACACACTGGTGTCCAGTGTCATCTTTTGGGGCTTATTTTTGGTGGCAAATACTGACATGAACATCCACACTATAATGTTTCAATCCAGGCTATTTGGGGTAATTTGGTGAAATTACACAGATTCTTTATTCTGTATGAATTGGCCAGTCATATCACCCACAAATTAGCGGACACCCTCTGGTAAAACTAATCCAGGTCAAATATGGCTTATAATGTAAATAAAGCATGGTTTGGATTTTTAATGTAAAGGTTGTACAAAATAAAATAGAAAACTGATCATCCAAAATAGGTAGAATAGTTAATATTAGGCGTTTATTGGAGGGATTCAAATATTTCCTTATCAGTATTATGAATACAATTTTGTGTGCAACTGTAAAAAATAATCAAACAAGCAGGTCCAAGAAAGCACCATTGACCTTGATATCTCTGGGTGGGTAAGATGGCCTCCCACACCCTCCAAGCTGTCGCTTTACATGTCACGGATACTGGCCTAGTCTTGTGAGGCAAGACATGATCTTGTGATAAAAATGTCAGGGGACAATGAAGAGAAAATTTAGGCTAAATGTGGGTGGGAACACAGACTTACTAGTGTGGGAAGAAACTGAATGTGAAATGTCTAAACCAGTTAAATGCCCCTGAAGGTTCTAAGTGCTGCACTTGTCAACATCATCTGAAGAGCAAAAAGCTTGTTTTTAATCAACAACAGTTAGAATGGCTGAAAAGTCCCCCAAAAATAAACATCACCCATTGCAAGAGAAAAACAGTTGAGTTAGCTCACATTAGCATTTTGCTAACTAGCTTGTTTTGCCTGTGTTACTGACTGTACCCCAGAAATTAAAAGAGCAAAGACTGAGGGACTTGGGGATGGGTTTTAAAGGGGCATACCCTTGTTTGTGTAATGTGGAGGAGCAATGATGAGGCGGACGCATGTGCGAAGAGCAGTGAGATTTATTATGGGCAAATCCAAAATCGGGGTCAAGACGGTCCAGGGTCAGGGAGCCAACATGGATAAATCAGGGGACAGACATGACAAGGAACACAGGATAAACGCAGTGGAGGCCGGAAGAAACAAACACCAAACAATATCAAACACTTCAAACAAAGACCAGCGAGAGAGGGAAAACACAGTGCTTAAATACAGGGACAGGTAACGAGACACAGGTGGTTAACAAGAGGGTAACAGGTGAAAACAATCAAGGGCAGGGTCTGGAAACAAGGGGGCAGGACCGGGAAGGAAGCAAAACAAAAGCACATGGACAGGACTAGAAGGTAAACAAAAGCACATGGACAGGACTAGAAGGTAAACAAAAGCACATATACAGGACTGGGTGAGGCCAATCGTGACAGTTTGGAGTGGATTTCGCTGCAATCCAGGGCAAAAATTGTCCATTTTTTTTGTCTACTTTGTTTCTGGCAGCAAAAAGACTCCTGAAATAATGACTTACTTTCTCAAAATATTGACTTATTATCTCAGAATAATTGCTGATTTTCTTGAAATGCCAATTTAGTACTGCAATATATATATTTTTTTGGTAAATATTAGTATTGCAACATTTCAAATTAATGACTTTTTCACAATACTGACTTAGTATCTCAAAATAATCAGATAAAAAGCAATGAATTAAGTTCTTGCAATATTGACTTAACATCTAGAAATAACGACTTATTTCCTCAGAATATTTACTTACTAAATATATATTTACTAAGTCAAAATTGTATATAATAGTCATTATTTCAAGATGCTAATTTAATATTTCAGCAACATAATATTATAAATATGAATAATTTTGAAACGCTAAGTCTGTATTTTATATTTCAATCAATATGGGCTTCTATTCACAAAAACTAAAAGTAAAAGAAAATATTTTATAAACACACACACAGACTCACAGACACAGACACACACACATACACACACACACACACACACAAAAACATGTGTGTATATATGTTCCCCCCGTGTCTGCGTGGGTTTCCTCCAGGTTCTCCGGTTTCCTCCCACAGTCCAAAGACAGGCCAATTGGACATGCTAAATTGCCCCTGGGTGTTAGTGTGTGATGTTCTGTCTGCCCTGCAATGGACTGGTGACCTGTCCAGGGTGTATCCTGCCTTCTGCCCGATGACCACTGGGATAGGCTCCAGCACCCCCCCGCGACCCTGACGGAGAAGCGGCTTAGCAAATGGAAGGATGGATGTATATATATATATATATATATATATATATATATGTGTGTGTGTGTGTGTGTGTGTGTGTGTGTGTGTGTATGTGTGTGTGCCATCAAATGCCACCACATCATCTCTGAGAGCATCATCTTTTGACTACAGGAACAGGCTGGCAGTGAATTTTTTGTCTGGTCCTTTCAAGATATAAAGGGGAACCATGAGGGAAAAATATTATATATATATATATATATATATATATATTATCTCAACAAGACAGACCACCATATAATGCTTTACAGAAGTGTGTGGGCTCATAATTTAGATATGTAACACATAAGACAGCTTATTTTAAGATGCCATGTTAAAGCTTCAGAGTTGAGCTTATAAATGTCCTTTTATAACTGTGTAGTCAGTGTGATTCTCGTGTTTATCCACATTTATTCACAGAAGCTGTGTTGTGACAGCTTTTAGAACACACATTCTTGTGAGAGATGCACATCTGATCAACAAGGCCATTCTTAAAAACAAAGTGCAGCACAATACAATATACAGTTATATAGTGATAAAATGTATTGATGCTGTAACAAACCTCAAATCACCAAAATGGTAACTTTATAGGAGAAAGAAAAAAATAACAAAAAACAACCTATATAGCTTTATTGTTTTCTTATGGTTATAATGCTTGTGCTGTTTTATATGCCAACAACAGTCATAATTCATTTTTAAATGACCATTTCCAGCCTCTGGCTGTCCTGTATTGCACCTTATTCAAAAAGCAGCCCAGGCTAAATCAATGCTCATAACTTCAGTGTGAGTCAGTGATGCTAAACTGCTGAAGGCTGAATAGGCAGATATATAGAAATGCTTTGTTTCTGTGACATCATGAGCTGTTTGTGCAGCTAAATTTCCGTATGTGGGCCGCATTAAATTCTTGTATTTAATGCTACACTATGTATGATTTGGTGATTAGGAGACCTCTCTGGTGGAAATGTGTAATTACATGCAACATGCAGAAAAACATTTTATAACATAGGTTGCGCTTCAGTCCCCTTCCCCAAGTGGATGAATCTGATGATCACAGGTGTGTTTTTGGAAAAGAACTCAAGAAGTCAAAACTGGGTGAAGGACACACTTTCTGAGACATCATGTCTTCATCAACACAAAGTTAATTTAGAATTTGAGACCTACACACTGAGCCAGACTGTATTAATGTCATGTGCAACTCACATTACGTACATGGTACAAAAACTCTTGTGAAATCTGACGCTTGACTTTGAAATTGTTATTTCAGGATTTGCAGTGCAACTTAACAGCTACACACACACACACACTGTAGTTTAGCATGTTTTTCCTCCTGACTTTTCTCTTACTCTTCAGTTTTAACCTAAAAAAACTTACATAGTGCAGCTCTAAATAGTGAGGAAAACTTAAAATACCTCAATGTGTAGAGATTTTAGTCTAAATTCTGAATGACTAATTCTGGACCATTTCTTTTGGTCTATTCTTCATGAAATATTCACATAATATAAAGGGCAGCTGGCATAAAGATAAAAGCCAAGGAAAGGTTTTGAGGGTTTTATATGACAGCAACCCTATGTTGAACTGAAGTTACCAGATGTTTGTTCCGCCAGGAGAACACCTTTAATTTTAACATGAAAATAAAGAATTCTGATGTAGTCTGAGAATAAAACACAGAAAAAGAAGTTATTACTACGGAATAATTCAATTTATTGAGTATGTCAGGTCAAAATGTCATGTCCAGGTATTTAGACATTTGTCAAACACCTATTTAGACATTTGTCAAACACCTATTGCTCACCACACCAAAGCCAGAAGGTCAGTATGAAATTTGCTATACATCAGCTTTTGCCTTCTCCCTGAACAGTTATTATAAATATAACCCAGTCTAAAAACTTTGCCTCTTTGAATGACAACCGAGCCTCTCACGTGAATCATGTAGCTGCAAGAGTTTTAATTTTGATCCCTGCTGTCAAAACGGTGAATTTCACTAAAAGGCTGCAAATTTGCATATCAATGAATGATGTACCTGTAGGCGGTGAGTGACAGGAGAGGGGCACTTAAGGGGCCAAGCAGTTTTTTACTAGGCCAGAGCCCCTGCAGCTCCACTCCTGGATCCACCCGTGAATTATGCACAGCACCAAGTTCAATTTTATAACCAGAATGAAAATATTATATGCACCAATGTCTCTGTATAGTAAGGGTCGACGGGAAAGCAGTATGACCATGTATTTTTTCAGTGTCCCCGCCACCGACTCTCAGAGCTCTCTCTCTCTCGCTCTCTCATCCTCTAGAGGTCTAGTTGTTTAAGCTTTTCCCCCTGAAAGCCATTGTCTGTGGCAGGAATAAAAATTAACTCTGCTTCAGAGGGAATGAGTTTTGGGCTGCTTTTTAAAGAATGAAGAGTGAAAAGAAAAGTAATGGTTGTTTTCCATTACTTTCTCTAGCAGCTCTTTATTTGGTGAGTGTCAAAGTCATGTGTCCCATCTGAAAAGGCCTTCCACACAATTAGGAAAATGTGTGCCAGGATAATCCTTATTAAAGTACCACTCTTATGCTCTACATCTATATGAAGTTTGGTGGGTATAAACAGATGTTGATTATGTGGGTTAATATGCAACAGAATTCAATAAAAACAGCCACTTTTCAAACTTTCGCACGCCTTTCGAAACCAGAGCTGTGTAGAAGCTCTATAGCCAGATGCTAAATATAAACATGTACGTAGGCTACTTTTCTTAGGGAGTCCGTTTCTGATGTGGGTTTTCATGCTTGGCAGGATGCCCTTGTTGATATAGCTGTCCAGCTTTTGAGCCTTTGGATGCACTGAGGAGGTTGAGCAGGGAGCAAATGGAAAAAGGGGAAAAAAAGGACTGCTTTATAGCAATTTTTATTTTTTTGGAGCACCCTGTATGATGCCACGCATGTAGAAAACAAATTCCGGCCATATTTGCAAGGCACGGCGCTAGGAGTTGGCACGTTTGTTTTCTGCTAAGCCTGTACGCTCATCAATTCAGCCTCGCAGAAGGACATCAAAGGGAAATATTCTCCCCTAGCTGGGCGAGGAGAGACAGGGAGTTTAATCTGCGTCTCTCCAGCGCTAATTTATCACTGTAAGCTAGCGGCGGGTGGGGAGAGGGAGCAGGCTCTCCATTGTGTCACTGCTGTCAACAGACACAAAGGCATTCAAATAAATCTGTCTGCCTGGGCCCTGCTAGCATTTTGGATGCTCAACAGAATCTCAGCTCGTTTTTGAAGCCTCATTTACCCAGTAATAATGCCACACAGGGCTTTTGAGAGAATTAAAACAAGCAAAATGCAAGAATGTGCTACTTCCACAGGTCAAGCTGTTGCTCTTTGTGTGCGTTTCTGACAGAGTCACTCAAGAAAACAGCTGGCATTTGGGCATGCCATCTTTTAACCCCTTAAAATGTCTTCTTTTGGCCACAACAACTCCAATAAGCCATATATCTCTATAAAAGGTCAAAAGCATCAGCTGTTCCCCATATAACTCTTAAATGTCCTCTTAAGCTTAAGCTAAAGGCTAATTTCACCATTTTATGGAAGAATCAATAAAAACTAATGCCGAATTACTCTGAATGTTAGCAGGAAATGAAGACATCTGGTTTTTCTTGACCTATTCAGGTTAAAAGCATAGCATTGTTGTAGAGATGTTTAGGATGTGCATAGTTGTTCTCAAGGCAGTGAAGCTAAATGTCACTGTGTTTACATGCAAAAAAATTTGCCAGTCTGATTGAATACATTCGGACTCTTTACATGCTCACTCTACTCATCAACCTGATGGGAAATTTTTGTTTACAAGCTCACCGCAAGAAATCTGGTCGCATGTGAGTACCATTTAGTGTTGATGCTACCATGACAACAAGCATCACGTGTGTCCAGTCAGAGTGAGACGAGCAGCAGTAAGCAGTGCTTGTGTGTTTAATTATTTTAAAAATATGTCTGACTCAGAAAAATGTACCTCGCATGTACTTATTAAGGAAGCAGCAGAGGAAGACGTCGTGTTCTGAGACACATAAACTGGATGCCCATCCCACCGCTGTCTTTTAAAACTCAAAGCATAAACTTCGTCTCCTTTGCAGAGCAATTTCTGCTCCCACCTTACATTCTGATAGGGAATGTAATCCGATACAGGTGTTTGCACGGTTATTATTCTCCTATTTAACAGATTATTTAGAGGATTACCCATCTCGTTCAATTGGATAGAAACTGTATTCTGAATGGCCTCAGACCGACAAGTCTATTCCGATTGAGGTGTGTACATGGACATATTCTATTCTGATTGAGCTATTAGTCAGATTATTAACAGATTATTAGGCTGCATGTAAATGTGGGTACTGATAGCTGGAAGGGAAGCATGCTCATCAGAGTAGATGTACTGATAGGTGTGATGAGGAATGATTATAATATGTTTTGTCTCTGTTCTGTGTGTCATGGATCATTCTACTACAATGCTTCTACTCATTCTACTGAACCAAACTGACTTGGACCTTAAACTGAAATCTTTGTGCTTTGAGTGACCCTATACCTTAATTATGCTTACTTTAATAAAACACGTTTGAACATTCAATCTTCTCACTAACAAAACAATTCCATGTTTGTGCCTGTTTGGCTGATGATAATTTGAACTTTTCAGCATTTTGTAATTGGTCCATGCCACACCATGACGCACCCTGCTGTTTAAACCTTATGGTACTGGTAGCAATGCTTTTCTTTTTTGGCTCAGAGAACACAACATTAATTCCAAAGTAATCTGTAAAGTTCACACATCAGACCAAAAAGTACATATTTCCACTGTGTTTTAGTCCATATCACATGAGCTCAAGTCCAGAGAAACCAGCAGCATTTCTGGATGTTGCTAACATATGGCTTCCATTGTGCAGAGTAGTTAACTTGCATTTTAAGAAGCAGTGAATCTTTTTTTTTTCAAAAGTATTCCTGAGACCATGTAGTGATATCCATCACAGAGGTGTGCTCGTTTTTAAAGCAGGGTTTTTAAAGCAATGCAGTTTTAATGATTTTTTTTTTTATGTGTGTTTGGGAAAATGGTGTACCTCGACCCATCCTTGCTTACAAAAGGCAAGGCCTTCCTGGATGATCCTTTTATATCCAAACATGTTTACATTACCTGTTTAAGAAGTATTTTGAACATTTCAATGTTCCTAATCTTAAATTTCCCCTGTCACAACTTTTTTTAAACATATTGCAATCATCAATTTTCAGAATCTCTAATTGCAGAACTACAAAGTGCCGTTACTTGGGGTAAGTACAGCTGATAAAATGATATTCATTCTTGTATTTATTTTTATTATTAGGGTTTTTTTTTGAGAAAACAAATACTTATTGTTTTTTTTTTATATTATTTTCTTCAGCCTTTGCCCAGTTCTCCATATATATAATTGGTGATGAAATCTCAAATCAGATAACTTACCAAAAATTTCTGTAGAAAAAGAAAATTACAGTATATTATTTGTTTTTTAACAACTTCTTGTTGGCTTTCCCCCCTACCAATCAAAAAGAAATGAGCTAAGTTTGTATACATATTAACACATCTTAAGATAGCTTCTGGCGTCTAGCTTTCGGCATTTCAGCCTTATTTTAATACAATACAGCAATATTATTATACAGCAGTTATTAAAAAAGGCCATTTGAACAGTCGTATATACATGCAGGTGGTCTGTATGTGACCTATTGATTGGGCATGAGTTGTCCACATTATGAAAATGACCTGCATCATTCCAAAGGTTTTATAAATCATGGTGGGTCCATTCTCTATATCAGTGTTTCAGGGTGATTAAACGTGTGGACAGCTGTATCAGGTGTGTGTTTGAGATACGCTGCCAGAGAAAAGCACGAGACCGAGGACAAATTATGTGCTCCCCTGTCAGAGCCACTGAATGGCCATGAAGGTTAGACACGACAGCCACGGAGGGCATTTAATCACAAGGTATGGCTGGGCCAGTGTGTGTGAGCTGGGGGACTTTCCCTTCGCTTGTCTGGAGAAACATGCCGTTGTCAAGGACAACCGAGGAATCAAGCTCAACCTTACTCGCATGTGAAATGATTTAGTTGCCTGTTCAGTACCTTCGCCAACATTTGAGGATTTCATCCCTACAGCTCTGCAGCTGCCACTGTAATACTCTTCATTCCTCTTTCACTCTTTTAATTCCCAGTACATCTTTGGCTCTCATTCAGTTAATAGCCAATATTTGAGGAGTCTGTCTATTTTTTTATCACTTTAAGTACTCAAAACGAGGCCCGTGATACACAGACGCATCCACTGGGAGAAGATTAGGAAAGGTGCCAGAAATGGCCTCTCATTCACATTGCATAACAGCAAATGGAATGTGTGGTTATAAATAGCCAAACAGTTTCACCACTGGAGTATTGAAATCAGTGTGAGTGTAATTGGAGAAGTCAAAACACTGGCTTCTTCTGCTAGTTAGACAAAAGAGCCCGAAAAGGGGCTCTAAATCTGTTCACATCTGTTATGACGTTTTTATCATGTCAGTACAGGTGGTAAGGAAATAGAGGAACATTGCAAAACTTCAAGTCGCATGCAAAAGTCTGAAGACTAAGTGAAATTGCAAGTTTTGTTGATTTTTCGGAAATGAAAACAAGATAAACCAAGCCTCTACAGGGAACAGACTTAATTGCACAGTTTCTATTTATTTGCCGAGTTTAATTGGAAAAACACAAAAAACTAAAAGTTAAAAAAGTGCCATTTTTTTGTTGTATTGTTTTCCTTCAATATACAAATAAACAGTAATGGTGCAATAAAATGGGCAGAAGTGTCTTCAACAAAACATATCATTTGACCAGGGGTACCCAAACTTTGGCATATAACTATACACAGAGAAGCTTTGGAGGAAATTGTTGTCTGAAAGCTAAAAATCACCATTTAAAATGTTAGAATCAATGTTTTGAGTAACATATAATCAATCTGTAGATAAATGTATAGAATGATTCTACTATTTATTTCCATATAAATAATTTGGAAAATGAAAATTGATAGAACTTCATTATTATACTTGAAGGGAACGTTTGATGAAAATTTACACTAGTTTCACTTACACCAGATAAAGTACACCAGTCAAGATGTTTGGCATCCAAAATTGGCTTCTTTAGTTTAGCCACCTCTTTGCTGATGCATCCCCAGAACGGTCCACTCAAACAAGGTCTTCATTAAGGCTGTGCAGACTTGTCAGTGTGGTTTCAGACACAGTGTTACTAAATATTTCTAAACATATCTTCAACTTGAAAATTAAAGATGAACACTAAAACTGAAGACGTGTGAAAGTGATCTGCAGCGTTCATACGCTCGCGCGACATACTGCACAACTTACTGCAAAACTTCTGTCTCCAGTAGTGGTGAGAGTGAATCCTCCACACGCAGCATGTCACACAGTTCTCACTGAAGTGGGATATAAATGAAATCTGAACCTCAGAGATGAAGAGTGATATAATGGCTCATTACTGAAGCTGCTCCAGCTGATGTAATATAAGTGGTGTATGCAGTAGAGGAGCGCGCTCATCTGATCTGCTGCACAGAAGCTGCTTGAACCGACCGAGACAAAGCAGCTCAGTGTATCACAACTCTCTCTCCTTCTCTCTCGCCTCTCTATCTCTCGCTTGCTTTCTTTCTGTCTCCCTCCTTTGCCTCTCTCTTCTTCTTCTCTCTCAGTCTCTTTCTTTTGCCTCTCTCTTTTTCCCCATCTCTTTTCCCGTCTCTGTCTTTTTCCTTTCTCTCACTCTTTTTTGTCTGTCTGCCTGCCTGCCTGTCTCTGTCTTTTTCTTTTTCTCTTGTTCTGTGTCACTTTCCCTTTCTCTTTATCTGCCTCACTCTTTCCTCCTCTCTTTCTGTCCCCTCTCTCTATCTCCTTTCTTTTTTCTTCCTCTCTCTCCATCTCTTCTTCTCTTTCTCCTTTCTCTTTGTCCCTTTCTCCTTTCTCTTTCCCCTCTTTCTCTGTTCTCTCTGTCTCTCTGTCTCTCTCTCTCTCTCTCGGCTAAGACAAGTAGTGATGTGAAGAAGGACATAAACATCAAGCTGGAAATATTTTGGAAAGACACACACACACACACACACACACACAGTGAGAATGGTGTAAATGTGAAAAACTCAGTGTTCTGGAGAAGAACATCGTGTCTGTGAAAGGCACAGAGAGACTGAAAAGAATTCCATTGCCAGTGAAGCAGACAGGAAGAACAGGGAGACAGAAAGGAGAGCAGCGTGATGCCTGACAGGCACGACTCCACTGAACTGCTTCGCGCACACACACACACACACACACACACACACACACACACACACACACACACACACACACACACACACATATATACACACACACACACACACACACACACACAAAGGAACATCCCAATTATCTACCCAATTACTACTGCTGCCAAAGATACTACGGCATTACCACATCATTGCTATGGTTACCACATCACTGACACACTTCCCTGGTAATGCCCCGTCACCTATTTCTGCCATCTTCATCTTTATTTTATTAGGAAAGTTAAATGACGTTATTGTGATTAATTACTAATTCAGTTCACAGAAGACATGCAAGCATGTACACAGATTAAGACACTGGCAGTGAGTGATCTTATTAATGTACCAAACTTAACCTAAATTACATATTTGTTCTAGACCTTCTTTAATTGTACCACAAATGGACATTGGACATTGTCTACTTTCAGTGTGTCAGTCAGATTCTTTCCTGCACCATTGGTTCCCAGTTCTACACTGTTTGAATTTCAAAAGCCCATCCAAAGGTACAACTGTTTGTTTTTTGGCTTGTGAGACACTGGACCAACAGAAGCCTGGAGGAGCCCTCAGAACTTAAGTGAGTGCTTTAGAAACTGGTGGGCAGGACTGGTCATTCAGGCACTGAACAGTTAGATTTGTCCTTTTCACAGCTTATTGAGTAAAAGATTTTTAATTTTAGTAATGATGTAGAAAAATACTAAATGTATTATTTTTTATTTACACAGTGAAAGGAAGAGTGAGGGATGGTCTTTTGCCATATTAATCTGTATTTTGTTGTTGGTTTATTCCATGTGCGTTTGTTTTGGTGTTCTAGTCCTACCCCTTGTTTGGATACTCCTCCCCTGATTGTCTCCACCTGTTTATCACCTGTCCCTCGTTATCCCTGTTGTATTTAAGCCCTGTGTTTGTACCTGGTCTTGGTATCGTTTTTTGTTTGATGTACTGGTCTGTGTTTGATGTTTGCTTTTTTTCTCTGTGTTACTGATTGTATTCTGGTTTTGTCATGTCTGCCCCACGATCTCTCCGTATTAGCTCAATGACCTTGGACCATCTTGACCCTGATTTTGGATTTGTCCTCAATAAAAGTCATTTACCTCCGCACATGCATCCGCTACCTCGCTCCACGTTACATAAAGACCAGCCTCCACAGGACGCAGCAGGTAAGCGACACACTGATTTGTGGCTGTACTGTTGGGATGAAACTCCAGCTGTTTCTACGCAGCCTGAGTTACCTGCGTCCCAATGGCACCATACCAGTGAGAGTGAATCCCCTGGCGATGAGGGAACACGAGCGTCTCGTCGGTCCCGGAGGAAGACGAAGGACCATCCCGTCTTCGAGTTGGACGACGAGCGCTCAGGTAAGCACCTTGGGTCTGCCCGTCTTGAGCAACGCTGCAGGGAGGAGTGACCTGCAGCACAAGATGTGGCTAGACGGAAGGAACAAGCAGATAACTCTTATTGTCTGCGCCTATTCCGCGTTCTTGTGTCTCTGTTCCTGTTTCATTGCCCGTTTCTGCCTCTGTGCCCATTTCTGCTTCTGCTTCTGTGCCTGTTCCTGCAGGTTTTGCTTTCTTGTCTGTTTTTGCTCTGTTTGGGTACTGTCACGATTGGCCCCTCCCAGTCCTGTACGTGTTTGTTTTGGTTTATTCCATGGGCATTTGTTTTGGTGTTCTAGTCCTGCCCCTTGTTTGGTTACTGTCCCTCGTTATCCCTGTTGTATTTAAGCCCTGTGTTTGTACCTGGTCTTGGTATCGGTCTTTGTTTGATGTATTGGTCTGTGTTTGATGTTTGCTTTGTTTCTCTGTGTTACTGATTGTATTCTGGTTTTGTCATGTCTGCCCCACAATCTCTCCGTATTGGCTCAATGACCTTGGACCATCTTGACCCTGATTTTGGATTTGTCCTCAATAAAAGTCGCTTACCTCTGCACATGCATCTGCTACCTCGCTCCATGTTACACTCAGTCATACACAGTCTCAATGTTACTGATTTTAGCTCAGAGAGGGAGACAGAGAATGCAAGAGAAAGAGAGAGAGAGAGAAAAGGAAAAGAAAGGGTGAGAAAATGAGAATGAGAAGAAAGCGAGAGAGAGGGGGAGGGAGAAAGAGAAAGAGAGACAGATGCTAGAGACATATATGGAGAGGGAAAAGACAGAGTGAAAGAGAAGAGATGGGGAGACAGAGAAGGAGCAAGAGAAAGAAAGAGAGCAAATGAAGAGGGAGAGAGAGCGAAAAAGATAGAGAAAGAAAGCTATAGAGAAGAAGCAAAAGAGATGAAAGACAAAAGCAAAATATGTAGAGAGAAAAGAGGAAAAAGGGGAAACAAGAAGAGAGGAAAAGTAAATAGATATACAGGGTGTCCCAAAAACATTGACATCAATTCGTAGTCTAATAACAGAGCCAATTCTCCCTCAAATGATCTCAAACTTTAACAAAACGTGTAAAAACTATCCAAGTTTAACTGTTAATGTTTTTCTTTTTTTGAAGAATGGTGTTCACTAGAAATGAAAAGGCATTTTGTGTGTTAGAGTATGCTCGAACTCAAATAAGAGTGTACAGCCTGCATTTTCGAGAAAATTCTACAAAAATGCACCAACTGAAAGCAGATTTGGACATGGCACAAAAAATTCAAAGAGAAAGGCTGTCTGTGAGGGCAAAGAGATCTGGATGACCACCAGTATGGGAAGATATCATCAATCAGGTTCGAGAAACATTTGTCTGAAGCCCCAGAAAGTCTGTAAGAACAGCATTTCTGGAAACCTGTGTTTTGACCGACTTGACGTGTATCGTGTCACAGGCGGTGTGCATATTGAACATTTGTGAAGCTGTGAAATTGGTTATAAAATCTACATTCCTATGAATTTCTTGTTGGAATTTTGATAAATAAATCTTGTATTGTTCAACATGAAGGCTATTTAATTTTGTTTGCCTGGGACATGTAGTTACTCAGATATTCACATCTTAAATGATGTACATTTTTTTTATATGAAATAAAAGGGAGAGGCAGAGAGAGAGAGAGAGAGAGAGCGAGAAGAATTTATAGTCAGAGATAAAAGAGAGGATAAGGAGAAAATGAGAAAGAGAGAGAGAGTGGGAGGGAGAAAAAGAGGGAAAAGGTAGACAGATATAGAGACAGAAGGGAGGAACAGAGTGAGAGAGAAGAGTGGGAGAGGGAGACAGAGAGAGAGCAAGAAAAAAGAGAGCAAAGAAAGACAGAGAGAGAGAGAAAGATAAAGAAGGAAACAGCAATAGAGAGGAAGCAAAAGAGGAAAGAGAAAAAAGAAGAGAAAAATGTAAATATAGAGAGCGAAAAGACAAAGAGAAAAGAGAGAAAGAGGGAGAGACTGAACAGCAGAGATAGAAAGAGTGAGTGAAAGAGAGAGTCTGAGTGGATCTAATTCCCATATCAGACTATTCTCAATCTCAGATTTGCTATAAAAAGAGCTTCAGCATCAGAACCAATGAGAGTCACATCAAAGAGCTACACACCCCACTTCAAAGAATGGAACCACACGACTCACTTTTGTGATTTGGGATCATGTTTAAAGGGGTGAGAACAGTTGTCAGCCTTGCCTGGTGCCTTATGCTAATGCTATCACAGCACGTCCGTGGCAGACTGTATCAGCACAGGACGCCTAATTGATTAAAAGGCCAGTCGCTCTTCTTGGAGTGTGTGTGTGTGTGTGTGTGTGAGTGAGAGAGAGAGAGAGAGAGAGAGAGATGAGGGAACACATGCCACAGTTACCCAACATCACTGAACAGATTGAGAGAGGCACACTTGGGCGATCAAGGCTCAGATTTGATCCTGTAAACAGAATGGTAAGCAACTGGAACTGGCATTAGACACGGTGATTCAGGACCAGCATATGCATTGTGGAGCTGATGCAGGAGCCACACAGTCCTGTATTACAAAATGTTCCAGCTCTGTATTCAGAATTATTGATAGGATCATTACAGGCCAATACTATAAACATTACCTGCTGGCGCTCAGGAAGTAGGAAAGGTGAGGGAGGCTGCAGCACCTCCAGATTTCAAGATTGTTTCACTGTAACGGCTAAAACAACAACAACAACAATAATAATAAAGTTTTATTCATATATATTTTTTCATCTGTAGTAGTTATGCACTAGCACTACACAAGCAAGTTGAGATGCAAAGTGGGAAAATATAGCCTAATATTGTTTAAATAAAATTTAAACGTTAAAACTTCATGAAATGTAATAATGTTTGTTTTTAGGCGGACTGTACACAGTGAAATTTTCATGCAACTAGTTGCATGTTGTTGTGGATGGCAAGGTGGGTAAGTTGGTAGCGCTGATGCCTCACAGCAAGAAAGGTCTGGGTTTGATTCCCGGGCCAGGTGACCGGTCCTTTCTGTGTGGAGTATGCATGCTCTCCTTGTGTCTCCAGTTCAGGTCAGTTGGACACGCTAAGTTGCCCCTGTGTGTGTGTGAATGAATGTCTGTCTGTCATCACAGGGATGGACTGGCGACCCGTCCAGGGTGATTCCTGCTTTTCGTCAATTGACTGCTGAGAAAGGCTCCAGCTCACCCTGTGACCCAGAGGGATAAGCGGCTTAGGTGTGTGTGTGTGTGTGTGTGTGTGTGTTGTGAGTTGCCTGCAACATAATTTCTGTGCAACTTGATTGTTACATGAAACAATTCAAAACAAAGCACTCGTTCACTCCACTAGCTTATATTCCTATACACTGTATTGTTCTTGTTATAAAATCATCCATGTGGTTTAATTTACACATTTGCAGCATTTTTATCACTTTCCTTTTCTTACTTTTATCTGTTCATTTAGGGTTCTTTATATATATATATATATATATATATATATATATATATATATATATATATATATATATATATATATATATATATATATATATATATATATATATATATATATTTAAAAATCTGTTGTATTTTAACCTTTTAAATGGCCAAAGTTGTACTACACATCTCTCTAACCTAAAAATATCTCAGCCAGTTTGCATTGAAGTCCCTGTAGTTACTGAATAATAAGTCTTAGTATGTAGTAAGTCTATGATTTTAAGTGGTTGAACCATTGAAAATGCATGTGTAAGTAGCCATTATGGTTATGGCCTACTTGACATCTGACTCATCCTTCCTGTTCACAGAGATACGCATTTCACTTTCTGCTTCTGTAGTAATGTTCATCTTTCTGTGTAAAATTTGAAAAAAAAAATAACATCAAGAGAGGAGAAACTGAATCTAGTTGTCTGAATGACTAACAGACGAACAAAGAAGAATGAATGGTGACACAAGCAGCTGTTTAAACAGCTGTTAATGTTAGCTGGCAAGTTAGCGCACTTGTTTACAGAAACATTAGCTTAGAGAAGCTCACGTTTGTTGGCTCAAGAAAGTGGCAAAATGAAAAACTACCAACCTTGAGTCAGTCAGGGAGTCTCCTTTTCAACCGCCCATCTTCTGTTTTACTTGCTTGTCCATTAATCCAGTGAAATCGGTTGTTTTAATGTATGCCGTTTGTCATGATCACGTGATGTTTTGGCACCATTTACCTTGGCTGTTTCATGAAAATTGTTTCACAGAACTGAGATGGGTGAAGCTGTTGGCGGCTGAGTTTCACATGAGTTGCAGGACCCTTTACAATATGCAACTCCAGTGCAATTTAGTGTCATATAGGGATCAAACAATTAAAGTTACAGGAAAGTTTCACCATGTAAAGCCAGCCTTACATCTCCTGCTCGATGTGAGTTTGTGTGTTGAATCTCCACAGGTTATTGTGGGTGTCACATAATCAGTTACTGTGCCACATATCAATAATGTGATTGGACACCACTCAGCTCATTTGCATAAAGAATGAGCAGGAAGAATGTCAGTGCGTTGATACATCAGTTGCATATGTATATTGTTGTCTCTCGCCACATTATAGCACATAATGACACATTCTGTTTGGTGTAAATGATTCCAAAATGGGTGAAAAAGTAAAAAAGTATTGTGCTGTTCATGCAGTAATCATTGACAATAAATAGTGTAATTGTTCGTTGAACATTGGTGTATTTGCCATAATTTATATATTTTGTAACTGTTTTATAAAAACTACACAATGCAAAATCCCCATAAGAGCAGTGCAACACGTGGCCTAGTATGACTTTTGTTTTCTCATGCCACTAATATGCTGTTACATTCATTTTTTGCTGTAACAACTCCATTAATAACAGTAGGAGTGTTTAATCTGTTGAACTGAATGGTATCCGACGGCATGGTGGCACGGTGGGTAGCGCTGTCGCCTCACAGCAAGGAGGGCCTGGGTTCGATTCCCCGGCCGGGTGACCAGGGTCCTTTCTGTGTGGAGTTTGCATGTTCTCCCCGTGTCTGTGTGGGTTTTCTCCGGTTTCCTCCCACAGTCCAAAGACATGCAGTCAGGTCAATTGGACATGCTAAATTTTCCCTAGGTGTTCTGCCCGAAGACTGCTGGGATAGGCTCCAGCACCCCTCGACCCTGACGGAGAAGCGGCTTAGAAAATGGATGGATGAATGGCATCCAGTGTCACTGCTACCCCAGTTAACCTTATCCAAGTCCTTTGATTAACTCCAGCATTAGCTGCTTTCTGGCCAGATCAGACCTTAAAAACTCATGTTGCAATATTGATTTTTGGATTTGGGTCAAAGGGACATGATGAATCATCCTCAGTGACTCTAAAGGGCCAGTCTAAAAGCTGCCCTTAGATCCAATACTGATGATATTTTTGCTTGAAACCCTGACAGACGTTTTGTCTAGAAATATGTCATTAGTTTTGCTTGGCAACGACAAGGTGCATGTGCCACAAGTGTAACATTAACAGCTTTGAAACAGCGTTTAATTTGTAATAACAGCAGGGGAGCAGAGGCAGACACCTTGCCAGGGCTTTCAGAAAAAGAGGCAGGGCCTATAAATCTAATTTTGAAATGAGGCTGTGTGAACTGCTCTTTTGGGGAAACTGTTTTAAATGCGAAGCACTGCAGTCTGATGGTGGAACTGGCTGCTGGTTTGCAATATGTTGGGCATGAGAAATATGATAATATATGCACTGCTCTACGTGAAAAGACTAAAGAAGTCAGCATCATGTGCAATGTGCAAGCATTTCAAGTAGGTGCATGCCATCTCTAATATTAATATACAGCATATAATATAATATTAATATACAGCAATTATCAATGTGGTATATATATATATATATATATATATATATATATATATATATATATATATATATATATGTACACACACAGATCACTACCACATCAGTGTTACTGCAGTGCTGAGAATGATCCACCTCCCAAACAGTACCTGCTCTGTGAGGGTCCATGGGGGTCCTGAGCACTGAAGAACAGGGTAAAAGGGGGCTAACATTCAGCACTCAGCAAATTACTAAGGACTCACTCATCAGAAGCTCTTCTTTCCATTGAGTCAACATTGGATATGTATATTAAATGCCACATAAAGAGTTTACAGCCAATGAAATTACAGCAGTTTTGGAAGGTAGTGATGAAGATTACAGATAATGATACATATGTACATCATGTTATATGCAAGTGCCTTTAAACATGAATTAAATAAGCTTAACAAAAATCAGGTAAATGTCATTAGACCATAGAGGGTTAGACAGCTTTACATCAAGCATTAGGCTGACTGGAATCAGTAAGTAAACTTCCAACTTCCAGTAAACTTCCACTTACTATTAAGTCAGAACCACCAAGATTTTGCTGCTATTTTTGCGATTGTTGTTTAACTTGTTTTTGTGCAACCTAGTCCATTTCTGTCGAAACAAACAGGACATTTTGACAGGAAGGAGCTTTGACTGACATTTAAAATAACCAACAATAGACTGGTGCTTTAATGTGACACGTAAGAGCAGATAGGAAACAAAATGGTAAGCACATATATCTCAGTTGAAAGCTACTGTTTTGATAAAACTTGTGTATAACTTTTAAAAATTTTGTGCCGTGAAGTTCACAAGCTTTTATCAGTCTTGAATCTATATTGCTACAAAAGAAGAACTTCATTGTAACACATACAGCAGACAACTGGTTGCAAAAGACACAGAGAAGCATTTATATGGGCCTTCAGATCAGAGTGGACAAAATCATGATAGTTGTGGCCAGCTTAGCTTAGACAGCAGATGCTCTGTCTATGTGTGGATGGAGCAACTGAAATTGCAGCTTCCCAGCACATAGCATGGCAGCTGAGTCAATGTTGAAAGATCTACATGTTTAGTGCAGAAATAAATGTTGGGATCCGACAAAATAACCTAGCTAATGCCAGTTAACCAAACAAACTTAATTAGACTACACTTTATCACTACTCTTCTCTTAATATAATTAATGGTACTGTACATTAAAAATGTTTGTCATGTATTTTGCTGTCTGGTTGAAAGTTTATTTCTTACACAAATCTCCTTACAGGTTGGAAAGCAACTGCAGCAAGCTCAGAAGAAGCATAAATACAACAAAAATGGTAATGGTAATTCATGAGCAATATCTTGATGGTTTTATATCAGTTTTATTATGAGGAAATAATACAGTATATAATATGAAAAAAAAAACAGTCCAATGTTATGTTAATCATATTTTAGAGTAACTCTAACAACCTAGCATGTAAGGTTATTCATATAACCCATGATGCTGGGTCACCCAGCATGTGTTCTGTTATACAGTGCCCCAGCGCTTAGTTATGAATTCCATCCAAATTTGATATTTTTAACCCTGCATTTTTAAGTGATATTGATAATGTAAGCCATAGATTTTCTAAATGTAATTTACTAAAGTGGGGGTCCCCAATACTTTCCACAAGGGGCTGATGCAGCTGCAAGTTTTGATTCAAATCAAGCAGAAGCACACCTGATCCCATGTTTAATCAGTTCGTCTCAGTCTTCAAACATTTGGAATGAAAACCTGCAGCCACACTGTGGATATGTGGATAAGATTGGTGACCCCTGTGCTAAACACTGATTCTCAGGACAGATATGGCCACACTAGTGACTGATTTCAGGAAATAGCAGGCGTTGGCACTACAGCCATCAGCCATAGTCATTGGTATTTTCCCTGAAACCTAAGGTTAAGTAACTTAAGACACTGTATTGATCACACAGTGCGTTCTTGGAGTCTTGTATCCTGTGAGATACTGCTGGCCTCCAGGGTTTACCTTGGAGTGACCTTATCACTTAGCCCAACTGCAACTGAATCAGGAGCCATATCATAAAATAAAAGTGACAAACAGGGCCAGAGTGGGACTTTACACACTCTACACACACACACACACACACACACACACACACACTGCATTGCCTTCATGCAAAATATTTTGTGTGCTTTCATCTTCTTCATTTCTTACTCTAATGTATTATCCATATGCTACACTGATAACCAAGTTGACTTGCTAGTGATACAATTAAAACGGGCAAAAAGCTTTTTTATCTTTAGTGTGACATAATCGTGACAATGTGCTACAAACTAATGCTAGCTAAGTAAGTTCATGTAGTTTCTGATGGCTAACCTGCTTCAATATGTCCTCATCCTCCTTAAGTTTCATTCTTGTTTTCTCTGTGCCACTTTGTTTTGTTTTTTCAGGTCTTGCTGCTGCTGTCCATCTTCACATGACACCAGGTTGATACTGTCGCACTGGATTTTATTCACTAATCCCTGAAGGCTGGTGTCAGCTTCTTTATTTGAATTTTCATTTCACCTTGAATGCAGCATTTACACACTAGCATGTAACTGCTACATCATTTAATGTGGAACAGGAAATGACAATAAGGAGCTTCATCTTATATTTTCATGTAATGATCTAATATTCATCTCAGATGCTTCATCTCATCTCTGTTTACTGTATGACACTCAGTTACAATAAAACTGGGGATGTACCACTTGAGGTGGTGGCTGCTGGTTTAACCTCTAAATTACTGCAGATATACACTGGGATGTAATATATGTGAGTTCATATCAGTAACCAGCCTCCGGCCCACCAGGAACTCTCCCGACTCTTCTGATTACTCACTTCAGCATTGGTGATTAAGCCAGAGATTAAACATAACCATGGACATTTTCATTTCAACTGAGAATCTCCTTTCAAAATGCTGTCTAGTCCAGGACTAGGCTTAATCCTTGTGAAAACCAACCCTACAAGTTTATTTTACTATTTTTTTCCTGAAGGCTTTAGGTCTATCTCCCACTAAAAGAGAGACAAGGCAGCCCTGTCCCACATTGGCCCGACAGGTGCAGAGTGGACACTGGAAGGAGCTGCCAACCGCAACTGGGGAAGCACCCAAAACACAAGTTTAGAGAGGGGGAAGGAAGGGAAGGACAGGCAGGCTTGAACTTATGTGGGAAAAAATTATGATAAATGAGCTTCAGAACACGGCAGGCTCACCAGTGAGCCCGAAAATACCTAGCAGGGGTAGGAGGGGCAGGCGTTGGCAAATACAGAGGACAAATTGTACTGTAGCTGTCCCTTTCCCTTAAAAATGCCTTCTGACTAGCCCCCTTTTTTGTGCAAGCTTGTCCACTAGCTTCAGTGCTGTCTCAAAAAGGAAAAAGGCTTTCTTTCAACAGCTATACCCCTTTGCTTTCAGAGAAACACTGTTCACACAAGGACACACACACATCTAACAGTAAAGGATTATCTCGAGACTGTCATTGCAGAGGTCTCTTAAGGTCTCTCTCAGGAGCAGGCAGGCTGCCAAACCTTTCCATTATTCTACATTAGTATCCCAGCACTCAGGGCTCCACATTTCAAATGTGAACATGATGAGAGACGGATAAATGTCTAGACTTTTCACCAAAGAGACATTCTTTTTATCTAAAACATTCTTTTCGTATTGTATGTATTGAATTTTAGAAATAAAACAGAGTTTATACTTAGGTACACCATACAGGTGCACTTTACAGGTTGACAATTACAGTATGTAGTTACTGTACACAATTTATTTACATGCTAATTGCCACCACCATGAAGGAACTGAAGGAAAAAAAGTTTTGCAACACCTGTGTCGTCCATTTGAATCACAATTGTCCATAATCAAATACTATGAATTGCTTTAATTTAGCGAAATTGCAGGGCTTTTCAGCATGAACTACTTATTTAAGATCAGAATCTCAATGAAGTTTGATTCAAGACTTTTTCAAAGGCAACTCCAAAGCTTTTTTTTCAAAATTATTCAGAGGTTAACTTGATGTTGTACTTCAGCTCTTTGTCTTGCTTTACAACACTCTTGCTCTTCAATTCATGGACTGGTGACTGGACATTTTCCTGTAGCATTTTCTGGCAGAACACACAATTCTAGTTCCATTACTTCCATCATCCAGGCCCTGCAGCAAAACGTTTCCACACTGTCACACTACCACCACCATGTTTTATGATGTTGGTACTGTGGAATGCAGTGTTTTATGCCAGACGTAATGGAACTCTTTCAAAATGTTTCACCTCCAACTCACCAGTCTACAGAATTATGTCAAAAGGCTTAAGTGTCATCAAGGTGTTTTTTGCTAAAGGTGAGACAAGCCTTTATGCTCCTCTTAGTTAGCAGTGGTTTTTGCCTTGCACCTCTTCCACAGATGCCCAGTCTCTTTCTAATGGTGGAATCATGAGCGCCTTTTTACGCGGTGAGCAGGGCCTGCAGGTCTGAGATGTTCATCTGGGTTCTTTTTGTGACTTTCTGGACGAGCCGATACAGTGACCTTTCAGGAATTTTTGTAGGCTGGCAACTCCAACTGTCAGTAAGTAATGCCTAATAAACAGGTAACAAGCAACAGTGTTTTTTGCATTTGTACTCACAGACAATAGATCTCTTATGACTTACTTGGTACCATAAAACAGGTTTTCCAGTTATTAAATCTATTAGAGGTTTGAATAAATTGCACAGTGAAGAGCTCCTCTTGGAGGCACTAACAGGTTACAAATGTGCTGTCAGATGAGCATTTTTTTGAGATGCCATGTCCTCTGTGACTTTCCTACCTGTTAGAAGGTAAGACACTTGAAAGGAAGAATACATTTAGGCACATCCCAGCATCACTGGATCCTCTTACTGAACAAGACTATGGATCCTCAGAAATAAAGCATCATACTTCATAAACGCTTTCTCACTGTATTAAGAAATGTATGAAATAGTGGAGGTAAACCAACCTACCCTGCAAAGAGGGTCTTCAAAGAACATCAGAAATGCAGGTTTTCACAGTCTGACACTATTTTTGTAGAAATTCAAATAGGCTAACTGTGCATTAGTACTGCTGACAGTTAACTGCATTTTGATTTTGCTCTGCGTTGTGATATGACTTGTATTCTGACACTGCAGAATCTGCCATCATAAGCCTTTCATGTAGTCCCAGGATGCAACAAAGAGCAGCAAGCAATGCACAATGAAAGCTTATTATCATATCAAACAGTATAGAATCAATTGGATGGTTTGAAATTATAATATCAAACATGTCTATAGTGCCAAAGCAACCTTCATCATTAATTAGACATTATAAATTACAGTGCCCTTGCTGCTTATCCCTCTTTCATTTATCGCAAGTATCATCTGTGTTTGAAATAGAGCCTTATGACAAGGTCCTAACAGAGTATGTCTTGTAATAGAGGAGTATTAAAAGCACAATTGCTCTGAATGGCTAAACTGAGTGACCATTCATTGTAGGATTATTGCAGTGAAAAGGACAGAGCAAGAAAAAAACATTCTTGAAATGAGTGGAAATGTTGTTAATTTAAATAACATAATCATTGACTTATTACAGAGACAATGACCTCTTCCAGAAACAGCGGTCATTACAACAGATGTGTATTTCAATTGAATTCCTACTGTTGTTGTCTTTGTTACAATTTTAAAAAATAGTGGCCATTTTTATCTCAATAATTGTTGCAAGTTTAACATTTTTTGAATTTATTTAGTGTATGTCAAAATAGTTTAAGGAAAATGAGTCATGAAAGTAAACTGGTCAAAACTGCTGCTACATTTTCCAGGCCAACTCAACTTTTGCTGACCTCTCTCCTAATTCTAGAGGGCAGAGTGTACTTGTATAGTAATTTCATAATGTATTTCAGTTTCCATTTAAATCTCCATTTCGCCCCCATTATGAGGATGGTTCAAAGCCAGGATAGTGGAGGAGTCGCTAAGTCCTTGTATGCTTTCTTTACTGGCACCATGGTGCCAACTGCCCACAGAAATTAGCACATTTAGAGCTCAGAAGGCTGAAAGCTGCACTAGATGGTTTGCTTGGAGTTTGTGGTGCTGCCATTTGGGTTGAAAGACACCCCAGGGCAACACGCTGTATTGACGGCAGCCATAGCTGACCATACAATGTTTATTTCCCAACACAGCAGGTTGGTTCATGAGAGGCTCCATGACATAAATAGATTTCCTCACACAAAAGCTGCCTGCCCCTCATGCCAGCCATGGCATGCCTCCCTTCAGCCACGGGTTCACGGCACCTGCTCCTCATTATGGGCTTTGATTGTGCTGCTTAGCAACCAAATTCCTGCACCATCACCACTGTCTGGCGTGAAGAGCACAGTGCATGGTGTATAGTGTGTTCTGTAAGCCTTTTTCCCTGTTTTTTTCCCCCTGAACTCTTGGGAGGAGCATAAAGCTGTACAACCCTGTTTCCAAAGAAGTTGGGGCACAACTCTACAAAATGTAAACAAAATGCAATGATGCGCAAATCACCTAAACCCTATATTTAATTGAGAATAGTACAAAGACAACATATCAAATGTCGAAACATACATGCCCATTTTGAATTTGATGCCAGCAACACATTTCAAAAAGCTTGAGACATAGGCAAAAAAAGACTGGTCAAGTTCTGAAATGCTAAAAAAAACACCTGGTGATTATTGTTAACAGGTCAGTAATATGATTAGCTATAAAAAGATCATCCCAGACAGTCTGAGTCTTTCAGAAGTACAGATAGGGAGGATTCACCACTCTGTGAAAGACTGATCAGGCGAATATTGCAATAATTCAAGAATTATATAAGAAACTCTTAAGAGCAGTTAAGAGTTTGAGAAGTACATAATATGATTTAAGGATTTAGAGAATCCAGAGAAATCTCTGTATGCAAGGGACAAGGCTGAAAACCAGTTTAGGATGGCTGTGATCTTCAGGTGGCACTGCATTAAAAACAGACACAACTCTATAGTGGAAATCAATGCATGGACTCAGAAACACTTTGGAAATTTGGAAAAGTGTCCTCTGGTCTGACAAATCAAAATTTTCAATTATTCTTAAAAAATCATGGAATCCACGTCCTCTGAAAAAGCTTGTTATCAGTACACAGTTCAAAAGCCAGCATCCATGATGTTATGGGGACGCATCAGTGCGCATGGCATGGGTGACTTGCACATGTGTGAAGACAAATAAAGTAACAAATGGACACACCAAGTACTGAAAAAAGATATTATGGTAACACTTTACTGTAAGGTGCTGGTCATAAGGCTTTATGACACCTACATATGCTTGTCATGACAACTAACATAACCCTATATAAATGTTTATTCCAATAGGCTTCGTTTGCAATAAAGGTTACATTTGCCAGTTTTGATCAAAATTTGCTAAAGTAGTCTTTGACAGATGACACCTATTGAAATAAGCATTTATAAACATGATGTAGGGTTTTGTCAGCTGTCATGACAAGCTTATGTAGGTGTCATGTAGCCTTATAAACCACCTCTACAGTAAAGTGTTACTGATTTTAAATTACTGTGTTTGGGCTTCTGTGAAACTGTCTGGTAAATATGTGTTTTCCATTTTGTTCCTGGTGCTGAAAATGAATTTTATATGACATAGATATGTTGTTCATCAAGATTCAGTAAATCTGAACATCTTGGAAAAGTTGTTGCTGATGTTGTAAGGATGTTCACGCATGAGGAGTCATTTGGAAAGCCCATTCATTCCTCTGGCCTGGTCACTAAAACAAATCAATGAAACAGAGCTTCACAGTCTTTTGTGGTGGTCAGCCTTTTTGTTGCTGTTTGCACAGAATTCCTGAGAGAGGACAGTGGGCACCTTGTAAGTATGCTGAAACCAACCAGGCAAACAAAGGGAATAACAGATGTGAAGTCCAGACATGGAGATATAGAGCAGACAAGAAAAAAAACAGTGATGAGTTTAAATGCAGAGCAGTGCCTAAAAAATGAGTGAAATTTCCAGAATTCCAGAATAAACATAAAACAACATTTCATAGACTACTGGTCAAGATTTGGAAACAATTATGACCATGAGAGCTTTACAGAGGAACACTGTAAATCAATCAAATTAGAGTACTTAGACCAAAACAGCCTTTCACAGACTTTTATGTGGATCTTAATTAGCTTTAACAGAGATATTTGTGATGTGAAAGTACAATAAGCAGATGATGGTGCAGAAATTCACTGCAGGAAAATTTCCAATGATGCAAAAGTTTCCCTGATTAAAACAGAGGGAATATTCAGTGGAAACACCACCCAACTGCAAGAGCCTCCCCAAGCTGAAGACCAAAACCACATCATGAAAAATCAAGATCTGATTGTGAGAGTTGCTGTGCTTTATTGTAGAGAACAGAACAATTAAGGTTGCTGTGAATGCACCATCACGCCGACCAAAGCAAGGACTCCGTAGGGATTTATGAACCAATTATATAATAACAAGGGATTGGCAGCAAAGTGTCTCCATTCATTCTGGTTTTCCCCTTCAACTTCACAATTTAGGCTTTCAACTCTACAAACATGTTTTGAGCTAACAGGCACCGTCTATTTAAACTGTTATCCACAAATGTGCTACCAAGTTTCAAGACAATGTCTTCAAATCATACCCAACACTCATTATTATGATGTGACTATACAGACGTTCTTAGGACAGCAGGGCTCACCCAGTATTTTTGAATTAGATAACCTATCATTATTTGTTTTTATGTGTGTGTTTTGTAAATCTAAAAAAGCAAATCAAGTTTACAGGTGTCAGAGCAACTTGTCTTGGTCCAAGCTTAGATTCATTTATGCCATTTTTCTGCAGTTTGCACTATTTACAAGCCTAAGGTGGCCACAGTAAGAGTGCAACAATCACACTCGTGAGGTTCCATTGGAACTGTCAGGATGCACAACAAAACACAACTACATCAAATGGATCTTCTTTAAACAAACAATGCAAAATCATTGAGTTTTCTGTAAACTAACTATTTCTCATTATTTCATCCACATATTCTGTTATTCTGTTATTCATACAAGTTCTGTTATTCTAAGACAGAAGACAATACCATAAGACTCTTCTGTTATTCTGTACTTCTTCTGTACAATACTGGGCAGAGAACATCCTTAATTTATTTAGTGCCCAGTCAAAACATTAATTAAGTACAAATTGTTATTTGTATATTATTGTATATATTTTGTATATTTTGACATTACATCATACAGAACCTGTACTATGCATATATATCAGTAGACATTTTTGTGTTGATTTTGAGGTGTGCTTTTGATCATTGTCCTGCAGAAAGACCCAAACTGTGGTCCAGTTTAAGCATCTATCTGAGTAAATTGTCCAGGGCCTTTGGAATAAAAGAAGCCCCACATTATCACAGATCCACCACCATACTTCACGTCTCTGTATTATTATCCTTGTGTTCATGATAAACTCACCTCTGGTGTTTGATGGCAAAAAGCTCTATTTTGGTCTCATCGGACCACAGAACACGATCCCACTAAAAGATCCAGTGATGTTTGGTAAACTATAGAAGCTTGAGTTTGTCATTCCTTAATGTCTCCTTCTAGTAACCCTCACAAACATCTTTTGGTTATATAAGTGGTGTCTGATTGTGGTTTGGGAGATGTTCTGACCCCACAATTGAACTAATTTCTACAATTCCCCATCATGATGCATCGTGATTCTTTGTCCACTTGAATCATCATCCTCACTGTGCATGCATATAGGCATGCATCATGTTCCCAGCAGACATCTGTAGTTGTTCTAAGCTTCTGAATTATTTCCCTGATAGTGAAAATTGGCATTTTCAACTGTTAAGCTAATTTCTTGAAGCTGTTTCCTGATTTGTGCAGCTCAACAACTTTTTGCCATACATCATTGTTACATCCCCTGGCCTTTCTTATAGTGATGGATGACTGAGGGAATTTGGCCTATGTTTCATCTCATATATATTCCACAGTGAAACAGGAGGTCATTGTTGGCCAGGCAAGTGTTTCTAATAACTCAGGTGACTTAAAAACATAAAATATAATGAGAACATATTTCAGTTACATTTCACTCTTAAGAATTTCTAGGAGTTCCAACAATTGTGGCACAGATAGATTTACGAAAAACATTTAATGAAAAAAATTTAGGTTTAAATAAAAGTTAGATTTGCTAATATTCTGATGAAAGATCAAAATGATAAATATTCTGATGACAGATCAAAATGATAAATAATTCAGAATATTTTTATAGCTCTCCTCAATTTGCTTATGATTACCAGGGGTGCCAGTATCTCTGGTTACTTATTTATATGAGTAAACACATTTACCAGTTCATTATCAGTGCAATAAGCTGTTATTACATAGGTAAAGTGTAAATGAGCTGTGAACTGATAAAAAAAACTAAACTATAAGTTAACAGTGTTCTCAATTACTTAATCAATAAGTAATGCTTGCTCAAATTTCACCCTAGAGATGGATTTGTCCATATAAAAGCTGTACAGTGGAAGTGGACAAAACAAGCTTTATCAGAAGGCAGTTATTACTTTCAGTAATTCAAAAACATTATGTTCATCATATGAATGCAGGGTTCAATGAATTCATGATTTAAACAGAGTGAATGCAGTTTCAGGTTTGCATCACTGATCCAGGGAGCGCAACAGTTGTTGCATGTTCCTGTATACCAAATATCATGTCTGCAGTCACTGATGCTAGCTCCAGTGGCAATGTTTGGTTTAACAGTTCTTCGAAAAATGCTTTCTTCTTTGGTCATTTGATCTTCCATACATTCACTGAGATCTTACATCTTATCTCTTTTGTCTTCAATTGGAGAAATAAGTAAAAATGCACTCTTTGCTCCAATCTGTTAAAGTTTTTTAAAGGGTATCCCAGGCATAGTTGTTAAGCTATGAAGGACCAACTGGGTGAATCACTTTGCTACAGCATGAACCTGAGGCAGAGCAGTGTTAAGTCTCTAGTTAGTGAGGATTCCAAAGACAGAAGCTCTTGAGAGGAACTGGAGCTTTCCGTTTTGCTGTTGTTTTTGTTAGTTTGCTACTCATTGATCCGTAGATCTCCCATGAGCACTGTCCAAGTGTATCTTGCCTAAGAAACCCAAGCTAACACTTTAAAAGACTTTTAAGAGAACTGCAACCATGAATTTAATCAGAGTAACTTACAAAAACAGCAATACCAAACAACAGTTAGCAGCTGGACTTCAGTCTGAACTACTACAGAAAAACATTTTGAAGGGTCAAATTGTGAAAATGTGAAGGCATTAAAACAAAATTTGCCGTTAATAATTTGGTAATGGTTGCTTTTACAGTCAATTTCTAGGTACTGTGTGAAGTCTAGGGAAGTGTGGCATGAAGCCCAATGTACAAGATACTTATTGTGGCGGTGGAGAGATGGAGCTGCCGTGACCACTTCCCACACAGGTGCGAGCTGCTCCTCTCCCTCCTATCCCAGAGGACACTCCAGAGCTGCCTGCATCGCCAGCGCCGCCAGGTGTCCTGGAGGGCACCCCAGCGCCAACAGCGCCACCTGGTGTTTCCCAGAGGACACTCCAGAGCTGCTTGCATTGACAGCACCAGCAGGTGCTCCAGAGAGCACCTCAGAACTGCCCACATCGACAGCGCTGTCAGGTGTTCCAGAGAGCACCCCAGAGCACCCACCTTTACAGCACCACCTGGTAATCCGGAGAGTACCCCAGAGCTGCCTATGTCCACCGCCAAGTGCCTCAGAGAGTGCTCTTGAACAGCCGATGTTGACAGTGTCATCTGGCGTTCCAGAGGATGCAAGGAATTCTTATATAGTGCTGTGGGGATGTTCGGGAAAGTGCCCTGGAACCACCACCTGGATTTGCTCCATGGCAGACCTGCCTCTTTTCCTCCGCCTCTCCTGCTTGGGCCCAGCCACAAGACCTCGCCTTACCTTTGATACTGGTGGCTGTGGTCTAAGGGGGAGGAATGTGGTGGAGAGATGGAGCTACCATGACCACTCCCCACGCAGGTGCAAGCTGCTCCTCTCCCTTGATTTAGCGCAGCTGTGTCTAATGAGGAGAGGAGCATGGACACCTTTAAAAATGAGCTCTCTCTGGTGAGCAGCAGAGAGAGGACGCTGGCCTACAGACCAAACGCACACCAGAGACAACGATCAAGAGAAGGGCTCTTTGTAAGCCAACGCTGAGTAAGCAGTCATGGAGTTAAGTTTTGGGTTTGTTTTTGCTTAAATATGTCAATAAAGCACGTTTGTTCATTCGCGCTGGTGTCTGTGTGTGTGTGTGTGTGTGTGTCTGAACTCTTGTTGGGTTTCCTGTTCAGTGTGCATCCGCCGCTCCCCCTGCAGAGCCACAATGCTTAAGTTAATGTGATGGTCACATTCTTAACCAAATCGTAATGAATACACCTGTGTAACTAGTCCAGTCATAAAATTTACTCGCTGCTAAATATTCCACAGTCAACTGTCAGTGGTATTATAACAAAGTGGAAGTAATTGTGAAACTCAGCAACTCAGCCACAAAGTGGTAGGCCACGTAAAATGACAGCATGGGGTCAACGTATGCTGAGGCACATAGTGCACAGAGGTCACCAACTTTCTGCAGAGTCAATGACTGCAGACCTCCAAACTTCATGTGGCCTTAAGATTAGCTCAAGAGAGTTTGATGGAATGGGTTTCCAAGGCTGAGCGGCTGCATCCAAGCCTTACATCATCAAGTGCAATGCAAAGCGTTGAATGCAGTAATGTAAAGCAGCACCACTGGACTCCAGAGAAGTGGAGACGTGTTCTCTGGAGTAACGAATCCTCTTCACCATCTGGAAATCTGGTGGACGAGTCTGGGCCTGGCGGTTGCCAGGAAAATGTTACTTGTCTAACTGCATTGTGCCAAATGTAAAGTTTGATGTGGGGTTGTTTTTCAGGAGTTGGGTTTGGCCCCTTAGTTCCAGTGAAAGGAACTCTTAATGCTTCAGCAGACCAAGAGATTTTTCTCCAATTTCATGCTACCAACTTTGTGAGATGTTTGGGGATGGCTTCTTCCTGTTCCAACATGACTGCGCACCAGTACACAAAGCAATGTCCATGAAGACATGGATGAGTGAGTCTGGTGTGGAAGAACTTAATTGGCCTGCACAGAGTCCTGAACTCAACCTGACAGAACACCTTTGGGAAGAATTAGAGCGGAGACTGCGTGCCAGACCTTCTCGTCCAACATCAGTGTATGACCTCACAAATGCGCTTCTGGATGAATGGTCAAAAATTCCCATAAACACACTCCAAACCCTTGTGGAAAGGCTTCCTAGAAGGGTTGAAGCTGTTATAGCTGCAAAGGGTGGGCTGACATCATATTAAACCCTATGGATTAAGAATGGGATGTCACAGATACACATGCCCAGTTCATATGTGTGTGAAGGCAGATGAGCGAATACTTTTGGCAATATAGTGTATGTTGTATATCTGTGAGTCATGTAGAAAAGAAACTGAATGTAGAGTGTAATATAAAGCAGCCATGTTTTTACTGTGTCCTTACCATTTACTTTAGGAAATGGTCTTTGTACTTTGTGTTATCAATTCATACTGTGTACATGCTCAGTACTTGGTACAGTACAAATTACTCTCCTGTACATTACTTAGACATGCTTCTTAAACATTACATTCTTAGACAAATGCAATCAGAGTATGTTTATACTCAAGACTATGTTGCTCCAAATAATTGACACATTTTACTATGTACAATTTCCTTGTAATTTAGTTAGACCACCATAGCATTTCTCATAATTTAATAATTTAACTCCAGTCCAAACACATTACTGATGTGATCTTGTAATCAGATACTAGTCAATAAAAATGTATTCAGTGTTTTAGCAAGATAAGCGAGACATCCAATGCGCTCAGTACACACCACAGCTAATACATGCCATCCATCCATCCATTTTCTAAGCCGCTTCTCCGTCAGGGTCACGGGGGGTGCTGGAGCCTATCCCAGCAGTCTTCGGGCGGAAGGCAGGATACACCCTGGACAGGTCGCCAGTCCGTCGCAGGGCAGACAGACAGACACACACACATTCACACCCAGGGGTAATTTAGCATGCCCAATCGGCCTGACTGCATGTCTTTGGACTGTGGGAGGAAACCGGAGAACCTGGAGTAAACCCACGCAGACACGGGGAGAACATGCAAACTCCACACAGAGAGGACCCAGGTCACCCGGCCGGGGAATCGAACCCAGGCCCTCCTCGCTGTGAGGCGACAGCGCTACCCACCACGCCACCGTGCCACCCGCCAATATATGCCAAGATACCAAAATAACATGCTTCATTTAAAAATCATCATGAATGTGCTTAAAGTATAATAAGGGCAATAAGATCAGCTGGGATGGTGTAATTTGAGTGTGAAAGGTCTGTATATAATAATAATAATCCAGCTGCCAAGAGCTTTGTTGCAGGCCTTGAGTGAGTTCCACATCAGGATGAAAGCTAGATTCTCCTTTGCGCAGATCCAACCAAGCTGCATCTCTGTCTTCCCGGGGATAGCACAAACATGCCAGCACGACAATGATCAGTGAACCATCACTGGCTAATGAGCAGGCAGTAATATTAGAAAAGAAACAGCCCAGCTTGTTATTTTTACTTAGAACTTGTTGATGGACTTCTTTCAAATCACCTCAAGCAAAGAGTTTATCTGTTTCACACAGACTGAATTGAGATTCAACCCCGAGAGCCTGAGCTCATTTCACTTACTAAATAATGCATTTGTGTTGTTTTATGTGAGTAATCAAGATAAGTCTGTGTTTTCTAAAAGGCATCTGTATAAAAGGCATCTGTTTAAAAAAACTCTTTTCACGTTTATGACTCGTAAGATGAATGAGCATTTATGATATTTTGAGCTCAGAGCTATTGGTTGAGTGTCTTTGGCCTTGCATGGCAGTTTACCTCCTCAGCCCTTTGGGACGAAAGGAGGGAGCAGACGCATATTTCACAGTGACAGCAGTGGGAGAAAGAAGAGGAGTGGGCAAATGGAAAACTGTTGGGGCATGACTGAGGGACACTGACATCAAGGCAGACCCAAAACTGCACCAAGGGATGTGAAACATGAACAGAATATCATGAGATTTAGAACTGTCTGAGAGAGTTAAAGCATTATGATATGAAAACTGGAACATGAACAGCAATCAACAGATCACGTGTAATTAAAAAAGGCCACTGATTTATCAAAATGGTTAATTCTAGTGGTAAGATCTAATTGAATAAGCCACATTTAAATCAATCAATACCAGTTCTTCCTATATGCAAACTATGCAAGTTGCCTAGGGCCCCCACCTGCCTAGGGGGCCTCCCATGGTAAGCATGATGTTTCATAGCTATTAATTAGAAAAGCATATAACACTTTTCTCCAGAGCACAAGGGACTTTAATAGGCTGAATTATTTTGTGATGTTCATGCCAAAGTGTGCCTGGTCACAGCAAAAACATGCTTTATTATTTTTCCATTATCTGTATGAACATCATACCTAGTAACTTGACTGGTTGGCTTCGAAGCAGGTTTAACCTTATGGGGTCATAACCAAATGTCATGCCCCACTAAATGCTTTGTGCTTTGTAAATGCTTTTGTAGCAGCATGAAAGCGAAAAACCTCCCCCTCACCCACCCCTCCATAGTTTTCAGATGGCCCACTCATGATTAGGTCTGGCACTGGGCCCAGAACGGCACTGTCAGGGCTGAAAAAAATTCTGACAGTGAAAGGTCGCAATAAGATGCAGGCAGCCACAAGCTCTCTCAGCAATTGCAGTACAAGTAAATAAATTTTATACCACTGGAGGAACCTCAAAAGGCTCTAGAAACCCTTGAGAGTGTCCTATGTGGCACATTAAATCAAAGTTTCTATACTCCAAACAGTGCACTGTATCTAAAATACAGAGCTAACATCATTGTGATTCATCAGAATTCAAATTCATCCCTTAGTGGATAGAGCATGTCTGTAAGTGTCACTGCACTCACGGCTCTTTCAAGGCGATTTCAGAGATCCTCCAGTGTTGTGGAACCAATGACGAATGCTCTGAGCTGTTGCAGGTTCGCTGCTGACGAAAATCGCATTGCACAGTTATGACGGATTCACTCTTATTGAAGTGGAGTACGCAAAATGCTTTCTGCTCAGGGGGTGCCACCCCCTCACTGACTAAAGGGAACCGTTTACAGCTGTTGAAGTTGCTGCAGTGGTTTTGGAAACAAAAATAACAGAACATTTGGATATGAAACATATGGGTATCGTATTATATGCAAGTGCCTTTAAATATGAAATAAGACTATTTGCAAAAATAGTCCATCTCTCTCAATGTCTGAGGTATCTCTAACAATTAAAAACCCAATCTTTGTGGTGACACCAGTACTATTTTTCGATCTCTACCTCAACTCCATCATGACTACAAAACCAAATCCATACATTGAAGGCAACAATGTTAATCTTTATAAAAGCATCTTTTGGTGACAGTCAGAAACTCTATGACAACCTTCTTTCAATTAGTATGTGGTTGGTTCCTGGGCACCTCACAGCTGTAAAATATAGCACTTTGAGATTGGATGAATAATTTTGAATCACCTTGTATTATTTGGCATTTGTATTGCTTGGCAACTATAATGTACTGTTAGTGAACTGCGTTGAATGTATGGTGGGGGAAAGAAACTTTATTTGTCAGACCACAACCTCTTCATCTTGCTTGATGTTAGTTCTCTTTTCCCATGAGCTTCTTGCCAGTTTTGCCGTATCTTTTAAACCTGCATCTATTAGCATAGTGCAATTGGTGGCGGTCCAGCTAAGGCTTTGGTAAAGTGAATGCTATTTTCAGATGCATTGGCAGCACATATTGTGACCACATCAAAATCACCTTTTGTGTTGCACCTTCTCTCATACCAATATTTGGCCCTTGAACATCTTGAACATTCACAAATGAACCCTCTGGGCTTCACAAACTTACCCGAATGTCAAATTCAGTGTTTCTGTATATGTTTCTCTATCTTGGTTATAATACAGTGCAGAAATATGGTTCAAATATCTCTGTGAATCTGGAGTTATGTGCCATGAAGAGGGGATAAGATACACATCATTTGCCTCTGTGTGTAATTGGTGGAATTTTTGTGTTTGTCTACATTTTGTTTGAAACTGACCAATGGACACCCATCATGTCAGAAACCCTTTATTCTTCATTTGGTCAACATCAGACACATATGTGAAATGGTGTGCAACAAGTTTACAGCTGTTGAAGTTGCTGCAGTGGTTTTGGAAAGTTGTAACAAAAATATAAGAACATTTTGATAGGAAACATATGGGTATCATATTATATGCAAGTGCCATTAAATGTGAATTAAGACTATTTGCAAAAATCGAGAAAATGCCCTTAGACCCCAGAGGGTCAAAAGGGTAAATTGCTCAGTCCATCCCTCTCAATGTCTGAGGTATCTCTCGCAGTTAAAAACCCAATCTTTGTGGTGACACCAGTACTATTGTTGAACTCTATCTCAACTCCACCATGACCACAAAACCAAATCAATACATTGAAGACAACAGCGTTAATCTTTATGAAAGCCAAAAGGCAGGTCTGAGTGCTTTTAACTTCAATTTGATCTTTACAAGTTCAGCACAGAGTTTAGCAACATTAACATATTTCCCTCTTGAGAATTGACCAGTTATTTGCTCCAATGACCACACAATTCCAGAAGCCTTTGATGAAGACTAATTACAAAACAGCATAGTCATAATAAGCAGGACAAAACATTGCTAACGAGTTTCTTACCCCATTCCAAACATGTGTGTAATGTTTGATAGATTCCTTCAGAGCTATCTTCTCCAATAACCTGACAGCTAAGAGCGTTGGCATTCTCTGAGCAAACGGCTAGATATCAGTAACAGCAAGTTTATGGCCCCTTTGGTCTTCTAGACCAATATCGATACCAGGCTCCAGATGTGTTGTTTTAAGGAGAGGTCCATCAGAGACAATTAGGTGGTGTGCAATAAAAGAAGGTTTAGACATGTAGTGCAGTGATAAGAAAAGGAACCAGGAACCAGAGCAGAGAGATAAGAACCTGAATGGTCCTTGCTCAACTCTAAAATATCCCTCCTGTCATGCTCATAGAGCGCAAATGAGAATCTATGACTGATAAGGAAATGTCTGTGTGTTCAGAGCACACAGTAAGTTATAATAATGACCCAGGCACATGAAGGGGAAAATGTGCATTTAGATGCTGAAGGGGTCACCTGCGGCTTCTGGAAGAGATTGATGAGTGATGCCAGGCCATTCGCAATTACTTGGCTCAAAATAATAGCTGTATCAGTACGGCCATTCACAATGGTTTCAGAGAGCAGCCCACGCACCGGTGGATTAATAATGACGTAGATAATGCCCACAGCTGTGTAAAATGGATGATTTTGAATTTAATAGATCTGGGCTGCCACAGTCCCATAATGCCTCAAAGCTATCTATGATCTTTAAGGAAGATGCTGCAGTGTATTCAAGCTTGGAAAGCATGTCATGGAAGTGCCCTTGAAATTTCTTCAGGACCGCACTCTTAAAAATGAAGGTGCCAAAAGCGTTCCCTGAAGCAATTCTGTAGAATGACCACTCCTGGGAGCAATGAAATTTTTGGAGAATTTGATCGTTGAAGTGTAAATAAAGTCATTCAAAGTGGTTTGTTGTCAGTGCTGATGGTAACCAGGGGTCTACTTGTCTACAATAAAAATATAGTTATTTTATTTGTCCAAAACCACCAAAGAACCTAAACTTGTCTTCTGTGTTTGATATGTAAAGCTCATAATGGTAAAGTAGTGGTAAAAAAGACAGTTTTTGGGGGGGCTATTTTGCCTTACAGCACGCTGCATGGACCTCTCCACATTGAATATATTCTAAAAAACATATTTTAGGCCAAAACGACCAGTAAACAGTGTCTCAGACATCAGGCAATATATTCATAACCAGTAGGGGTGAGAATCTCTTGGCACCTCAGGATTCAATTTGATTATGATTCAGAGGGCCGCAATGCGATTATAAAATGATTTTATTTCTATACAGGATCTCTTTTTTTCTCACTGTGTGACGACTTGGTCATTTTAAAGCAAAGTATTTGTCATGATCTTTAATAATTTACTTCCAATATCTTTTATTAATAAATCAAATGGAAGTGATATGGCAAGTGAACTGGAAGACTGGAGGGGGTCACTGTGTCAGTAAAATATCTGCGAGACGGGACGTGCGCAACATTGCGCGAAAGCCCTGTTTCTAGACGAACTGGCCTGCAGACTGCAGGTCACTTAGCAACACAGTCTCTCCTGGCTAGTAGCGCACGAAGAGGCAGAGAGAGATTTATGACAAACATTTGGAATTTATTTGCATTCATAAGCACCTTAGTTGGTTTCCTGGAATGTTAAATCTGCAACGAGAGACTCAAACACTAAAACGTTGTGAAGCAGAAGTCGCTTCTCTTTCGAATATTCCTGTTCCAGCTGGTGCCACATTTACATTCAGTGCCTCAGTCAGAATTTAAGGTGGAACGGAAAAATTCTAACAAGAAGCTGTAACAGTCAAATGATGAGAGACATTTTACAATAAGCTGCTCTACTTCTGAGGAAAAGTTTTCTGGTGGAGACGGGAGGAAAGTGGCTATAGCTGAGCTAAAGCTTAAAGCAGAGCAGGACGTTGGGGTTCCGAGGCAGAATTCTATTTTTAGGTCGAAATAAAATATTCCTCCTTTGCAGTAAAATAAAGCTCTGCTGTTCGTTCTGAGTTGGAGTTAATGTAGCCTATAACTGCTAACTAACCAACTTTTGACCCTGAAGATTAGTGTGCAGACTGCTGGTCACATAGCAATGCAGACTAAAGTCTTGCGTCGCTATCAGTTAACGAAAAGGCAAAGAGAAAGATCTAAGAGGAAATGTCGATTATTTTGAGGCAAATGGAATTATTCGCATTTATAAGCACTCCAGCTGGTTTCCTGATATGTTTAATCTGCAGTAACAAACTATCAAACCTAAAAAAGTCACAAAGCTTGTCTGCTTCTTGCTTGAATTTTCCTGTTCCAACTTAAATGGTGCTGCAGTTACATTCTGATGCCTCAGGCACCTTTTAAGGTGGAACAAGAAACTGTTGTACTTTTCTGGAAAAGTATCCTGCTGGAGATGCGAGAAAAGCAGCTATACCTGAGCTAAAGGTTAAAGCAGAGCAAAGTAAGTCTGTGTTTTTATTATTATACTTTTTAGCCAAGAATACACTGTTAGAAATAAAGGTACCATGCAGGTACATAATTTGTTCATCAAGTTACAAACAGTGTAAACGTTCCCTCAAAGGTACAACAGTAGTTTTAAGATTCAATTGTGTACCTTAAACAGGTTTTTCCCAGTGGAAAAGTAGATATTTGTATCTTTTTTATAAACTAATGTTTTAAAACAGAACCATTTAATAAAAAGCCTTTATAAAGCCTTAAGATGAGACGGGGTGTGTGGAGTCAATAGAAATTTAGAAAATATAATTTAATTAAGAAAATATAATTATGGTACAGTTATGTTCCCTGACTAAAGTTACTGGGATGTACCCCTGAGGGTACCACCCCAGTGACAAGAAGGGTACTGCCCCAGTGACAGTGTCCTACATTTTTTTTCTCAGAGTGTAGGACATTAGCACATACTGAGACATTTTTACAGCCAAGATGGTAAAAAGCCAACATAAAATGTTGTGACTCTCAGGGTGGTTAGATTTTTGTTGAAAGGATGCCGACCCTATAAAAACTGACACTATTTAAGAGCTCCACAGAACCTGGCAAAAGCTTCCTTTTCTTAAAGACATTATCAGTGTGCTATTGATGGGATTTCCAGCAATATGGTGATGCATGCATCAGTGTCAGGTTGAGCTACTGGTGAGAAATCACCACAGGTGGTTGGTACTGCACCAGAGGGGGCACCCACGAACAATGAAGCTTGTGGAACACAATTCGATCCACTAGTTCTTGCCTTGCTGAGGCCTTGCTCAAACAGATGTTGATGATTCTTATTCACTGTGACAAAGAGGGCACTTCTAGAGGGGGAAGGCAAAAGGGCAGTGTTAAGAACCCTCTATCTGTGCATATGCCTGTTCCTGTGAGCACTCCTGTGAATAATTCTGGCTTTGCAAGTTTCAATAAAGAGGAGCATTTCACATGAAACCATTCTGAATGACATCTTAACCATTTACTTATGCAGGGATTTTCAATAAAGGGTAGAATAGCATTTCTGCACATTAGGTATGTACAATTGTCTTTTTGAAGTTTACACATATCCATTTAAGGTTCAGCCTTTCTGGGGATGTTTTTGGCAGCCCTTATTATTTGCCACTGTGATCTCCTTGAACCAAGATGAAAATGAATTCAGGCAACAAGGAAGAGACTCTGTGACAAAGCCTTCCTCTTAGCCACTCTGTCTGCTTGTCTGTCTCTCTCCTCTCTTCTTTCCCTCCCTCTCTGTCTCCTCCACTGCCCCCTCCCTTTGCTGCAAATGAGCCTCCTCCTGACATTTAGCATTTTCAAATGTTGCCAGTTCAGCTGTCCAGTAATATTTGCCTGGCTGTCTGACTCTGTTCCCCAGCACCGGCTGCCTGGGTCCAGGCACAGACGTCTCTCACTGTGACCTGGAGATGAGGGAGAAAGCCCCGGGGTTCATTTCAAATCATTCCTTCCTCACTAAGCAGAGCCAAGTCTCTTGGCAGCCGAAAGGCTCTTGAGGACTCTGAAAAACCAACATGTAGGGAGGCCAAATGTGAAACACGATTCAAGTAGCTAAAGGAACATGCAAATACTGTTTCTGGCAGCTTCTTATACACGCCAAATAAGACATTATAGTGAATACTGAGCTTGGAGATTAGACGCAGGTTGGAACAGGGCCCTTAAAGCAGTTTCACAGTTCTTGAGACTTCTGTGTAGGCTGCAACAATAATGTGATGCACAATATTTTAGTCTCATGGAAATTTCCACTGGTCAGACTCTCAGAGGTCTCCTCAAAAAGCAAACATTTTCACAAACTTGTCCCTTCTTATGGTAACTGGGGTTTGACTCCCTGTGAACGTGCACAAAAAAAAAGCATTCTGATTCCATGTTGGAGCAGCACAGCTGAGTTGCTATGGCAACTTTAGGCATGAGAGCAGTCAAACATTTTTACCTGTTGAATACAAAATATGATTTGTGCACAAAAAGAAAAAAAATATATAGACCACGCTTTATTCTGCTGCGGAGAAAGATCTTTGGAGCCATGCCATAGAAGAACTTTTATTTTAAAGGACCTCCACATAATGTATAGCTTCTATGCCATTTGAAGGAGACTTCCCCACCATTTAAAAAAATCTGCAAAATTAAAACCTTATTAAAACTTAACAAGATGTAAACAAAATCATTCATATTGTTTTGAAGTGAAATTTTCAGAATTGTTCACAGACAGTGAAGCATTTAATATCTCTAAAAGCTACCTCATAGACAGCCTGGCAGAGCCAGATGTGATCTCATGCTGAACTGTAAGAATTTAAAATATTCTTAAATATTCCTAAATATGGGTGGGAATGTAGACTTATTGGGGTAGAAACAAACTTGTCAACATTGACAACCAGACAATAGGCCTTATTCACCAATATCTTTATGTTTTTCTAAATTTGTTCTTGAGACGGATCCTGTGGAAAAGATTCATGGGGTGTTCTTAAACTGCAAAATTGTTGCTGAATGTGTTTAGATTCTGTTCTTACCTAAGAACAAATCCTAATTAAGAAAATGTCAGAATCTTTTTAAAAGTGGGTATTTTAGAAGACGTTAAATCTGCTTAAATCCGCCCAAAGTTCTGTCTGTCTTCTGCCCAAGACTGTAATGCAAGTTATTACCCCCAAAACCCTCAATTATGTACTTGTCTGTCAAATCTAAACACATTACATGCAGTAAAATTAAACATGTAATGGGAAATAATATTCAGTTAGACTAGATTAAGAATTATATTTAGAAACTATCACTGGGCAAGTAACAAAAGTTGATGATAGGTTACCAGCAGCTGTATGGCCTGGGTTATTCACAGTTGTGGTGATACAGCTGGGGTAAAAGTGGTATGGAAAGCATTAACAAACTCTCAGATTTGCATTCAGCTTAACGAAGTGCATTCATGCCCACTAAAAAGTAGCCGAGAACAATATTGTTAATAATTATATAAAACACATTCTTACCACTGTGAAGCTGTAGGATTTTTGTCCACAGCTTTTCCAACAAGCCACTGACAGAGGAGTCTGAATTTGCCTGAAGCTATTTTCTTGTCCATTTCTGTGTTGTGACCTGTGTATGCAGCTGGAATCTCCATTGCATTTAAAAAATGACCTTGCTCCTCTTTTATGGACAGTTATAGACACATTGATTTTTGTGTTATGTATGTTCATTTGTAAACAGCTGGTCAGGCTTAGTAAACTAATCTTTTAACACACCCTGTTGGCAATCGGGTCAAATTTCATTTCTCTTAATGACTTTAAACATTTATTTAAAGTGCTTTTGCTGAATCGATATTGTGCATCGAGCACACCTCTGATAAAACTGAACTGAAGGGAGGTTCTGAAGCATTCATTTTGAAGAATGAATGTGAGCTAATGAGAGCATTTTGCTAGTGAGATTGCTTCGCTTGTGTTATTGATTGTTCTCCAGGCATTAAAACAGCACACACTTGAGGGATTTATTTAACAAGTTGTGCCCAGATGTGTATCACATCTGGCTCCATGAGACTCACAAACTCACAAAGAGGTATTACATAACATGGTTTCAAATACGCTGCCTGGGGCATTGTTTTACAATACAATAGTTTTTAGATGAAGTTTTGGCCTTTTTTAAGGAGGGTATTATATAAGGAAAAGTAACACTTATGAGACTTAGGGTTAGGGTTAGGGTACCACAATTTATCATCAATAACATTACATGTAAAACTCAGAGGACATTAGTGTAGATTCACTAATCATTTTGGTAAGTAAATAAAGTGGCTATAATTGCTTTGCAGACATACACTGTGAAGAAATCAATGGTAAGTTTCTCTACAATGCACTTTAAAATCAAACCACTCAATGATTTTGGTAACATCTCAATAATTAAATTAAGCAGAAATTTTAAACAATTGTTGAGATTCCCATTTCAAAGTTTTCCCTAGAACCATACATCCAAGTAAAGAAGTAGGTTTGTGCTAGCTTTATGAAATAACCTCTTGCAATACAGTGTATAAAGACTGCAGAGATGACTCCACTCATGAGAAGTGGCAGCACTCAGACTGCTGAAAATCAGAAGTGCCTCAAAACTGCAGACTCCTGTTCATTACAGATTTTTGTAGCTATAAATCCTAACTGATTTTGTCATTGAGTCCACAGGCATGTAACTCATCAAGAGGAGACAGTGCTCAGTGAGCTGTACATGTCTATTAGGCCAACAGTCCTAAATCTCTATCCTGGCATCCTCTAACCCTGCACAATTTAACCCTTGTGTGGTGTTCGGGTCTGTGGTGTCTGTTTGCCAAAAGAAAAAAAGATTCCTTGGTCTTTGATAATTTTTCTAAAGAACATATAAAATAACACATTTTCAAAAACATCACACTGTTCAACCCCCACACATTTATATTACACATGGGTGTTGGGGTGAACATGCAGGGAATAAAAGTGTAGAGGTGCTGTGTCCCTTCACTCTGTTCTCCTCCTACATAGCCTGCTGTTACTGTGTGTGTGTGTGTGTGTGTGTGTATGTATGTGTGTGTGTGTGTGTTTTTTTAAAAATGGGGACCTCCATCCTGCTCTGCCAGTCCAAGGGTACTGTTCCTGAGGTCCATGCAATATTGCAGAGGCGCATAAGCCACGACAGCCCCACAATATCCAGAGCCTTAAGCATCTCCGGACGAATCTAATCCACCCCTGGTGCCTTGCCACTGAACAGCTTGCCAACTACCTCAGTGACCTCCACCAGGGAAATGGAGCTTGACATGCCAGAGGCCTTCGGCCCTGACTCCTGTGAGGGAGGCATGTCTCCTGGACCGACAATATCCTCATTTGAAGTCAGAGTTTCTCCACCCTTGCCGAATACAGCTTGGGCACAGCCACCCCGACCACTCCTGAGTCACTGGACAGTTGTCCAGAACCTCCGTGAAGCTGACCAAAAGTCTTTTTCCATGGCTTCACCAAACTTCATGGCCTCCTTCACCACTGGTGTCCACCAGGGGATTCTTGGGTTACCGCCCCGACATTCACCCACAAGCTTTTGGCCACAGCTATGCCTGACAGCTTCCACATTGGAAGTTTTGAACAGGATCCATTCAGACTCTATGTCCCCTACCTCCCCCAGGACATGAGAAAAGCTCTCCTGGAGGTGGGAGTTGAAATGATTCTGAACAGCGGTCTCTGACAGTTGTTCCCAGCACACCCTTGGGCCTACCGGGTCTGACCATCAGTTTTCCTTGCCATCTGATCTAACTCACCACCAGATGGTGATCAGTTGACAGCTCAGCACCTCTCTTTACCCGAGTGTCCAGAACATACGGTCCCAAGTCAGATGAAATGACAATAAAGTCGATCATTGACCTCTGACCCAAGGTAATCTGGTACCATGTACACTTATGAACATTCTTGTGTTCAAACTTGGTGTTTGTTATCGACAATCTATGTCTGGCACAGAAGTCCAATAACAATTCAACGGCAGTCATTGCCAACATGAGCACTGAAGTCCCTAGTAAGACTATGGAGTCTGTAGGCAGGTCCATTTACAGAACCCCACCCGCTCACTCCAAGAAAGCTGAATACTCTGACCTGTTGTTTGGTGCATAAGCACACACAACAGTCAGAGTTTTCCTCTCTGTGATTTTAATTTGCATTGAGGTGAGCCTCTCATCCACCAGGACAAACTTCAACTGCACGGCTGCCAGCTGGGGACTCGTGAGTATCCCCACTTCCGCCCGGCGCCTCTCATCCTGTGCAACCCCTGAGTTGGAGAGGGACCAACCCCTATCAAGGAGTTTGGTTCCAGAGCCGACACTGTGGGTGGAGGTGAGCCCAACTATATCGAGTTGGTACCTCATAACCTCCTGCACAAGCTCCAGCTCCTTCCCCCTAGTGAGGTTACATTTCACGTGCCAAGAGCCAGTTTCTGCTGCAAGGGCCCCCCTGCAATCTCCCACTGCCTGTGCAGCACTGCACTGATCCCCCATGCTGGACCTTGCGGGTGGTGGGCCCACATGGTCCCCCCAAGTTGCCTCTTCGTGCTGAGCCTGGCCGGGTTACATGGGCTGCCAGGTGCTCGCTGGGGGACACTACCCCCAGGCCTGGCTCCAGGGGTGACCCTATCCCAGGCAGGGTACACGGTATTTTGTGCCCATTTTTCATGGTGGGGTGTGTTTTTTTTTGGATCGTGTTAGTCTGGGTCTTCACTCCAGACCTGTTCACCCTGTGAGACCCAACCAGGAGCATATTGCTCCCGATGACTTAGCTCTGAAGATCCCTAGACCACACAAGCCCTTCCGCCATGACAAGGCCTTAGGAAAGTTCTTCAGGGACCCAAAGGTGGTTCATCAATGGCATTGCTTCTAAAAACCCTAATTTTAAAAATAATATTGCAGTAGATATCATTCTGTCTTAGGATCCTCCATCTAATTACCATAGTGTCCTGATTTCCAATTCTAACTTCACTAGGCATCTTCAAATTTAGGTGAAGTACATTATCTAATGGCTGAATGGTCCCAGTGCGACCTGGCCACCAATCCTGTGGCAGGTGTTTCAGAAGTGCCATTTCTGATTAATGGGCTGTGACCCCTGTAGGGTTTTACAGCCAAGTTACTCCCCCCCATTCTACTGATTGGATTGGTGTGAATTGACAGGGCAAAAGAAATGTCTGCTCTTTCAATCGGGTTTTTTATAGATCTGGAAAGTAAATCTCGATCTCATTGTTATGGGCTGTAACTGTAGCTCACACTGTCTAGTAAAACTGTGATATGACAGCAAACTTAAATTAGACACGTTCAGAGATGAAATACGACCATATAGTTACACATATGCTATTGCTTAAAGTGTAAACTATCCACAAGTGTAAAAAAAAGTGCCAGTTCATGCCAGGTTACCTCATTATATCCTTGTCAGCATGAAGTAGAGGGTTCATCTCAGTAGGAAATGAGCCAAGCACGCACCAACAGAAGAGATATGCCCCTCAACTGTCACACAGAACAGTGGGTAGGCAATGAGAGTGATTTATCATATAGGGAAAAAATCCTGGTCTGTCTCTGGATTGACTATCAATGTGAATCCTCTGAGTTTGCAGCAACCTACATGTTCCACATTTTTCAATAAGCATATGGAATTACCAAACGTTACTAAATCCTCATTTGCACATTTGCGTGCCAGAAGCAAACAGCCGTATTAACAGGTGCACACTTAGCAGGTAGCCTTAGACAGGCACAGAGGGTGATTTTTCCTTCCCCAGCAATGTGCACTGTGCCAGACAGTCCCTGCCTGTCTAGACAGACAATGAATTCAAACCCAGCACAAACAGATTCCACCTTTCGGCAGTGTCAGAACTGTCAATGTATGCTAAAAATAAAGGTTACAGTAATAATAAAGCTAATAGAAATAATGCAGGCTTTCACAATAGGTTGCCAATCCTCACAAATATGGTTCTTATAAGAATCCATAAATATCATTGCATGACATGACATTGCAATTAATAACCTCAGATGCTCTTTCAGTTTCAGATGGCTTATATGTGTTTCAGCCCCTTAAGTGGTCAGGGCCCACCATCAGGCCCAAACAATTTCTTTACAATTCTATGACCTAAGAACAGCTCAGTTTATATTCTAGTCCATGTAGTTAGTGAATAATAAGCCTTGTTATGTAATAAACCTGGAATTTTACAGGGTTAAAACTATCCCAATTCCAGCCTGCCACTAATCCTGGAATATATTTTTGACAGGGGCTGCATGGTAAATCATATTTTTATTGTTATCACTACATGGGTTTCCACGATAACCACATCATTAAGAGCTGCGGTGTCAGAACAAGTCAAATGATCAAACATACAGCGCCGGAGGAACGTCATTACGCTGACAGTGCAAACTGTTAGAAGTCTAATGAGTGCTTCTCTGAACCGGGACTGAACCCTGCTGTTTTCCATGTGGGGGACGAATATCTTAACCATTCAGCTGAACGGCCAATTACAATGCACACACATGCGCAGCTTAAAGACACCTCCATCCTGAACTACAAGCCTGTAAAATGCTTCTAACATTAGGAGTGTTCTCACAACCTGTACTGTACTTTACGGTCACAACAAACATATTTAATAAATAAAAATCTATATGTTTTTATGTGCTTATAAAAATATTAAATGTATATTGTTTTTATAGTCGATATAGACAAAACTGCTGCGGGAATCCTGACTGTTTCTCAGCCTTTGAGTGCACAAAAAATGTTTTTTCAGTTCTGATGTTAGTAGCTGTTAGTATTTCATTTCTTTTTATTTTGCACAATAGTAAATGGTGCTTTTGTCATTGTACTGTATTTTGCAATTTGTTTAGCGGAGAGGTTAGTTAGATTTCTGTTTGCACATCAAAAAAAAAAAAGTACTTGCCTCACATCCAGTCAGAGGCACATTTATTGCTTCTCACATCATCATGAAGATATCAATGATAGTGTAATGTTAATTTTGTATTTGAGACCTAAACATAGATCTGGACATTCTTTTTCAAGCCTGTGCTCGTAACTTTAATAAGCAAAGACTTATGACATCATCTGAAAAACTCACAACAGTGCATGCCATATTTTATCATTTTTTAAAACTTAAAAAGCAAGTTATATATTTGTGCCTTAAACTTTTGAGTTTGCTAAACTTGTAATAGTAAGTTAACTGAACAGTAATAAGTGCACTGCGTTCTTTTTTACAGTGCAGTGTATTGAATTATTAAGTGTGTGAAATATTTATTGCTAAAATGATTCATAGTGAGGTTAATATTTGCGAATGTAAGCCAAGCCATAATACTTTGGCAATGGCAAATCTGGCAACAGAACATATGGGGTGCTCTGTAGCACAATGAGTATTTGGCGCTCACTGGTCATTTTCATTTATTTATTGCCGCCTCTGCACCACTGAGGCACTCTGGCTTGGTGAGCCAAAGAGCTTTGTGATAGAATAAATATTTTTGTTAGTTACAGCTCCCAGTGCATATATTGTTAGTGTGACATTACCAAAGAATGGAAGAGAAGTCTAATTAAGAACTCTGTGTATCAATTCTATAGAAAACCACTATGATATTATTAACCATGCTCCTGTACTTAAGTAAAAGTAGAAATAGTCTTTGTAAAATATTACTTAAGTAGAAATGGCCATTGTAAAATATTACTTAAGTAGAAATGGCCATTGTAAAATATTACTTAAGTAAAATAGAAATAGCCTTTGTAAATTATTACTTAAGTAGAAATAGCCTTTGTAAAATATTACTCAAGTAAAAGTAAACACCCCTGACTATATTTCTATTTCAAAGAACAAAATTATTTGCTTTTAAATGTACTTAAGTATCAAAAGTAAATGGATTGTGAGTTATTACAATTGTTATTTTGAAAGTTTCTGTTAAGGAGACCTTTATGGCTGCACACATGAGACCCAAGTTAAATGTTTATGCCTGCTATGCCTGCAGTCACTCAGGTCTGCATAACTGAATATGTACCTTTGTACTTAAATTAAAGCAGAAATATATAGAACAAATCTATGGAGATCTTACTGTATCATTTCCATAATAAAACTCTTTGTGTCATCTACTGACATAGGCTATTTATAAATACTCAAATATTCCTCAGGTATATTATTTAATGCTCATGCATGTGTTCTTAAGTCTATATACATTTAAGTTTCAAATAAAATGTGAAAAGACAATGATCACTCAACAACATACTACAGCACTGCCTGATTACCACTCAATTAAGGTGAACAAATCTCATGGACAAATCAGACAAGAAGACCATAACTGTGTAGTTATGCTTTGCATGTACCAAAATCATTGCCAGAAAAGCAAAGCATTTTTATAATATTTCTTAGGGAAACCAATGGCACCAATTTAACACCTCCAGAGAGTAATAAAACGAAGCATGCATTATGCCTATGGCCAAAATATTTGAATAATTGGTCTCCAGTGCTTATTTAGAGAGGTATGCAATAACAGCAATGTAAAATGATTTGTTGTTTTCTCATAAAAACTAACAGGGCAGCCTTAAATTTCTCAGTAAATTGAACCTCTAATAGCAAGTTATTAGTAGAATATCTGGTGTCTCACATTCAGGCCTTGTATATACTTAAGCATGCATCTGATCGTTTTGTTCTTCTCTAAGTACTTTCAAAAGATGGCACTTTTGCTTCTACTCAAATACACTTGTGAGAATTTGTGAGATAATCTACTTTTACTTTGTACCATTTTAGTCATTAGTATTTAGATCCTTATTCCTTTTTTGGGCTTTCCTTCTGTTCTGTTGGTTCAGCTCCTGGACTGCTTTGCTGTTGCCCACTTCTCTTAGTCTGGAACAATAGCATTTTATTATAGACCAAATATATCCCTAAAAAGTGTAAATTTGCAGTAACAAAATTCAATTTGTTTGCTGATAGAATATGTCAAGTTTGAGTGTGGTGCTACAGGGGGCTCGAGGAGTTATTTTGTGAAACTTTTTATATAAAAAGCCAAACTATGCTTCATTTCCATTTTAGTGACCCCTTTATTTTAAATACAGGGCATCAAACAAAGCCATATCACACTCGTATGCTTTTTACCAAAAATGTCAAATATACTGTCACATATTGCAAGCGCTCACTTGATCGGATACTTTTTAACTCCTACACAAGTATTTAGGCTAATGGAAAGTCATTAAAGCCTAATATAAAGTTATGGTAATGTAAAGTCATTTATTTGTTGTCATCTGAAGGAACTGTATGTACACCAATACACTTGAGAAATGGAGTTATCAAGCATCGTAAGCTGAAGCATAAAGTCACAGCAGGTGTGAAAAATGTTCATGGATCACTTATATCTTACTTTTGATGAGTTTATGCATGGAAATAGACAGTTTACAGATCACTGCCAACAACAATGCAGCAACTTTAAAGGTGCAGGTCTCACTTTTACAGATTGCCCAGCTACATCTTTTGAATATCTGGAGTTTCAAATTCAAAGCGTCTTTACAGGAATGGTAGCTCGTTGCTAAAAAACTGAAAGCTTGATTGAGACAATGGTGGATAGTTTAGTTGTGGCAAGGAACTAACCAAAGGAGAAAAAAAAAGCAGACATTCAGAAAAAAAATCATCAGAATTATGAACAGCCAAAACACAATAACAAGGCAGAAATGTGTTCATTTATTTATTTATTTATTTATTGCTGTGCTATGAGTCAAGTTCTCATAGTGACGTGGTCCCCTGGGCATGCGCTCATAAAGTCCATGGGACAATCTGGGTCTGAAACTTAGTACCTCAGTAGTTATCACCCAACACCTGATCTAACTAAGCTGTGCTTCATTATGTTAAGCCAAGTGTTCTGCTGATAGATTCATACAAATCTTTGTAGCTGAGAGCATGGAGGAGAAATCTGGAATCAAACTTGTGTTCTTCTCACCATATCACATAAAATAAAATGAGATTTTTAATTTATTCAAATGTATTTGTACATTGTCAGTGTTACGTAGTGCTTTTGCAGGAAAAAAAAAAACTTATTGCCGGGATAAATGGTTTTCACCCCTTACATGGCCATAGGCCTGCCATGGACCCAAAGTTTTATTACACACTTCTATAACCCATGAATAGCTCAAGCAGTTTGCATTGAAGTCCCTGTACTTATTAAATAATAAGCCTTGGTGTGTAATGGAATTTTAAAGCTTTTAACTTTTGCACAGCATTGTAAATTTCTAGTGTGATGACTAGTTGATTGACAACAAGTTCATGCTTGTGTTACTGAATTCTCTTGGTTGAGTGCGGGTCAGATGGATGAGGCTGAGAGAGGAAGGTGATAGAGCTTCCTTCATGGTTAAATGGAGATGCTGAAGGGTTAACTAAGTGTTTAAAGAAACACCCCTGAGGGAGCAATCGTGCAGGACCACCTCCACTACCAGTTATGAGGGAGCCTGATGACTAAGTCAGGCACACGCACCAGTTACAGACTACAGACTCTTCTCTTGGCACATTGTAAAAACAGCTTCCTTTACTCTGGCAGCTTCAGGAAACTGATTGCTTTCCAAGATTTGAACTGTGAAAGATCTGTTCCACATCCTAAACACTAAACTGTATGTATGAACAATATATCCTGTATGCGTGGTGTAACACAGTACAAAATCTAAAAGTGACAGCAAGTAAGTTACTGCAGTAGTGGTCTCGGAAACTAACAAAAGCCCACTTATATGAGTCACATTTATATGTGAAAAATATAAACCATATGAACCATTCTACAGGAGAATATACTCGCTCACAGTTGTAAGTGTGCTTTTGTTGCTCTTTTTGTTGTTGTGGTGTATCTGCAATAATGGGGTAAACTTCATCGCTCATATCTGCAGTAAAAGTGTTGCTAACATTCCGCATTCATTTGACTTTGACTTTGATTATATTGTTCCTTGGCTTCAGTCAGGAAGAGTGATAAAAACACACATTCCTTACCCAGCCTCCCCCCATATGAATCAGCTTTTCCGTAAGCACTACCAGATCTGCAGCTCGATGTGCTTATCAAACCCGGCAGACTACAATGAAAAGGAATTAGGATGGCTGAAAAAGAAACAGAAAAGGTGGCAGACGCTACAACGGTAGTTCTGAGGTTTCCTCCTTTGGTAGTGGTGTAACAATTCATACCTTTTCTCTATGCATTGTTTATAATTGGTCTTGATACAACTGCATTGATTGCGAAACGGACATTAGTGATGTGTCATTTGTGAAAGAGTCTCTTTTAGGTAAATGCTGGGAACCGACTTGCATTGAGGAGCTGATCAAACAGGTACATCTTTTGGTGATGTAACAGTTTTTAGTTCTTGGAGCTAAGCCAGTTGATCTGACACACTGTGTGTGTTTACTCGTACTCAGATTTCTTTCAGATTTCTCAGTCTGTGCATGTGTGAAAACAGATGGTGGTACCGGAAATAAGCAAGAAGCATTGAGTGCGTTTACATGCTCTCAAGAATCTGTTAACTGCAGAAAATCTGATTTTTTTCAGGAATCTCATCAACATGTTTACATGCACTTGAGTGCTCGGATAATGGGAAACTCCGTGTTTACATGAATCAGACAATAATCGGATTTCTGCTTTGCAACCAGCCAATAAACTCACAGAACAAGACGTGACATAAATTTCTACAATTTTACATTAATTGCATGTAAAGGCACTGAGTGGAAAAAGGTGAATCATAAAGCACATTTTAAATGTTACTGAACAAATCAAAACTTATTAACAGAGTAAACTTGTTTAAATAAATATGTATGATATTTAAAAATTGCATGTGGTACTCTCCTCAGACTTTAACCTCACAGTGTATTAGGACACTGTGGCTCAGGAATCCTCCCACAGTAAAGGAAACTCAGTGTAAGCTTCAGTCATCTATTTACCCTGCTGAAGATTTTCTTTATGGTAGATTTGGTTGTGGAAATACTCCTTGCAGCTTTTGTCATTCACAGTGTGAAACTATTGAACTATTTTTTCTGTGAATATGTAAGAACCTGTTGGACTGAGACTGTAAAATATCTTTCCACCTTTTATTCCAAACTTCTTTCATTTCAGTTCGAACACATTAAGTGTCTTTTTGGCCACAACACTAACTCTGTTATTCTTATGTCCAAATATTTTATCCACTAATGTAAATTGAGTGTGTCCCTCTATGCTGAATTTTATCATTATATGCCTGCCTTGCGATCTTGTAACAAATTAGCACTTAAATTGCTGAATGTTTACAGTGGGATTTTTAGCTAATATGTGCATGTTCAAGCCACCAGCACTTTAAATCAATGCTCTGTATCTCAGTCAGCTAACAATCACATAATGCCGACACACATAGAAGGTAGTAAGGTTAACTAATTGTGCTGCTGTTCAGCTGTGCCAGGGATCCACCGGTCACCCTGTTTTCCTTATGTAGCATGATACTCTAGAGATGACAGTGAAGGATGATGCAGAAGATGTTGCAAAGAGCCAAACAAAGCTTTTTATTTGAAAAAATACATGGTGCGTAGGCTGTACTAAACCTGGACTCACAGAACAGCTAAAGAGCATCCTTTATACGCAGAGCAGCAAAGGCCACAATGTATCATTCTGAAAAAATGTTACCCAAAATAGAAACATTTATCTAGATAACCACATCACAGATTTTGACCCGTTAAATGATCTTGCGACTCTTGTGTTGAGAACTGCAGTGTGACTGTATTATTTTAATCTTGTTTACATTGTAAGGAAATTCTACGTCCAGGCAATTTAGCCTGTTCAGAGCAGCTTCCTTTGTGTGTGATGAATATTATTGCACTCATTTGACTGATCCAGTTTTTAATTCATAGTAATTAATTATAATGATACTTAAATGTGCTTGAAACACTGAATTGATTCACTGAATCAAATCACTGTTTAGTGTATCAAATGGGATCAGGTCAAAGATTCACACCCCTATGCTTTTGTTTTACCGCAGACCTATGATGTTGAAGTAGCTAACACATTTTGGAAGATTATAGGCATGAATCACAAAGTGGCACCAAGCAAACTGCATACCTAAATCACACTTGTTAAGTAATCACAAATAGACTTTCTTATGAAGTCTTTGGGACTTAAAGGTGCCTAAAATGGACAAAAGGAGATAACATAAGCTAAAAAAATTATGCCATTATGAAGTCTGAATTTTGGTCTTTTGCCCATTTTTATAAACTCTTCATACAGCTAAACTCTTTATACAGCTAAACTCTTCATACAGCTAAACTCTTTATACAGCTAAACTCTTCATACAGCTAAACTCTTTATATAGCTAAACTCTTCATACAGCTAAACTCTTTATATAGCTAAACTCTTCATACAGCTAAACTCTTTATACAGCTAAACTCTTCATACAGCTAAACTCTTTATACAGCTAAACTCTTCATACAGCTAAACTCTTTATATAGCTAAACTCTTCATACAGCTAAACTCTTTATATAGCTAAACTCTTCATACAGCTAAACTCTTTATACAGCTAAACTCTTCATACAGCTAAACTCTTTATATAGCTAAACTCTTCATACAGCTAAACTCTTTATATAGCTAAACTCTTCATACAGCTAAACTCTTCATACAGCTAAACTCTTTATATAGCTAAACTCTTCATACAGCTAAACTCTTCATACAGCTAAACTCTTTATATAGCTAAACTCTTCATACAGCTAAACTCTTTATATAGCTAAACTCTTCATACAGCTAAACTCTTTATATAGCTAAACTCTTCATACAGCTAAACTTCTTTAACATCTTAAATTAGAAAGAACGTTAGAAAACACTTTGCATCCTGGCTTAAATGTGGGAAGTAGAGGTTACATATGCAGATTCAAACATAGGCTCAGGCATAGGGATCATTTACAGACAGATATGTAAATCAAGCTAATGGACACTTTAAATGGATGAAGGGTGACTCTGTGTCAGCAGTGACAGCTTGAAGGTTTAACGTGCTATCATAATCTCAGGCTATTTTACTTCTGAAGCTAGCTCAGATCTCTCTCAGTCGAGATGTTTGTGTAATTTACTTATAATTTATGATGAGAAGGAACATTAGCGCTATGCTGGGCACACGCCCAAAACAAACCAGTTAAACTAGAGCCATGCAAATTTAACCACTTCAAAATGTGAAAGAGCTTTAGGTTACCATGCTCCTGACTGTCCCAAAACTGGACATACAGCCAGGTCCATAAGTATTTGGGCAGTGACACAAATTTAGCCTCTGTGCACCATCGCAATGGATTTGAAATAAAGCAGTCAAGGTGTAAGTGTAGGCAGTGTAGACTTTCAGCTTTAATTCAAGGTGTTTTTACCAAAATTAATCATTTAGGAATTGCTGCCATTTTTTACATTGTCTACCTATTTTCACAGGATTAAAAGTAACTGGACAAACTAACAATTATTATTTGTAATACTTGGATGAAAATTCTTTGCAGGCAATGACTTTACTGCAACCACCTTCAGCTGCTGCTTGTTTGTGGGTCTTTCTGCCTTTAGTTTTGTCTGTCAGTAAGGGAAAAGCATGCTCAATTGGACTGAGGACAGGGGACAGACTATACCTCTTAGCCTTAAGAAGGGCTGAATTCATTATATATTTTGGGTCTTTATCCATCTGCACTGTGAAGCATTGTCCTTTCAGCATTGCAGCATTTGACTGAATCTGAGCAAAACATATAGCTCTGTTCATTTCAGAATTCATCCTGCTTCTTCTATCAGCAGCCACATTATCAATAAACACCAGTGACCCAGTTTCATTGGCAGCCATACATGCCCATGCCATAATACTGCCTCCACCATGTTTCACAGATGAGGAGGTATGCTTCGCATCATGAGCCCTTTCTTTCCTTCTCCATACTTTTCTCTTCCCATCAATCTGGCCTCTGTGTTTACATTCATGAAGACATTTCTTGATTGCAGACTTTGACAATGATATGCCAACCTCCTCTGAAATGTCTTTGACCTGAATAAAAGTTGTGAAGGGGGTTTTCTTTACTATGGAAAGAATTCAGCAATTGTACACTTCAGTTGTCTTCCATGGTCTTCCGGGCCCTTTGGTGTTGCTGAGTGTGCTAGTGCATTCCATCTTTTTAAGATTGAAAGTCAGTTCAATCACATCTTGAGAGAGTAATTTCAAATCTATTGTGGTGGCTTTGTTACAAAAATTACATCACAAATAAAAAAGTATATACAAAAATTACACTGCCCAAATATTTATGGACTGTATTTAGTTGTTTCATTTAGGGCTGTGGTCTACATGTATGTATGTTTTTTGTTGCCCATGGCATGACTTCAGTTTATGTTTAATCACAAATTAATTAATTGCATTTCCATTTATGTACAACATTTTTGAGAGTGGAGGCGAAAGCTTTAGCATTAGCTAGGAAACAGCTGCTAAGTTAGTTTAGTTATTCACAGTATTTAAGTGGTAATTCCACCAGTGGAATGGAAATTGGTTTGGATATTTTTAAATTAATGTAATCAAGTCCAATAGTCTCCTCTGTAACTCTGTTATCTTATTAACTAGGACAGTGTTGGCTCTCTGTGTGTGAAATATTGGGATTCCCCCTGAGGTGAAAAACAATTCACACCTCTCCACAAGGAAGGGAGGTAAATGAACAGCAACTGCAGCTTTCCTGACAGCAGCTGCTGTAGTAAAAAAACATTTCAACACAAATTTCAACACGTTTTTGTAAATTATACACATTTCCATCAAAATGTATTCAATCAACAATGCATAGTGCAAAAACAGAAATTACACATTGCTACTGTGAAAATGGCCTAAACACAAATGTACTTTTATTTTTCACTGTTAATTTTTTTTGGCATCAGAAAAAAGTTTTCGCCAATGTAAGCTTATAAACATTCGACTGTTAAATTGCATGTTTGTTGATTTTCTAGGTGAAAATAAGTGAACACATGCTCTATAGAGAACACATTTCTGAACATGGTAATGCACAATCACTGTTAATTTGTTAAAATTAACATACTGGGGAAAAAAAACCCAAAAAAGTGGGCTGTGCAAAAGTTGTGGCACACTTAGTTTTGTATTTTATTTTTTCCTAATTTGTTAAAAGCAACAAGTAAACAGATGTTTTGCACTAGAAACTGCACTAATGTGCACTAATTTTTCAATATGGTACATACACAATATTTAAGTGGCACACCAGAACATTCAAAATGTGATGCTAGTTAAATGTATAGATTATAGACTAAAAACAATAACAATTAATCTTTAAAAGCTCTTTGCCTGCCAGAAAAGAATGAGGTGGAGGGTGGTACCCTTTACCAAAATATCATTTAGGTCACTGTCCAACTGTCCCCACACATCTTGTGGAGTTTCTAACAGCCTCAGGGATTGGACAAAACGTTGGTCACCTTGCACAGAGAGCAGTGTGCTGCTGTCAGTTGGTGTCAGCCTTCAGTACAGGCTTCTAAAAAGAAGTGACAAGTTCACTTCCTCAGTGCAAGGCATTTCCTAAATGAGAACAGATCAGGAAGCAGGAGACATTTGTAGGTTGTGCAAATGAAGCACACCACTCATTCTGCTCATCGAGGCTGTGCGCACAAAGAGAAAACCTGATAATAATAAAACAAGACAAGCAGAGCACCTTGGTACATCCTCCTAATAATCAGACTAATGGAATGAGGTGCATACAGACGATGATGATGATGATGATGATGATGATTGGATATTTATGCAGAATATGCCATTTCTTATAAACAGTCTTTTCAGGTTTGCCCAAACATGAGTGCAGCACAGCCATGAAGCAGCTGGTTAGAGGAAGAATCAGACAGTAGACCTCTAATGCAGTAAATGATATTCAGATATGCTAAAATAAATCAATAAACATGATCTGTTGAATGAGCAAGCTTGTTCCTGGACAAATGGAATGGTCTTTGTATGATGAGCAGATGGCAAGATGAAATGGATGGAATTGTTTATGGTGTGGTCATTTATAGGAACAAACTAATTTGCATGTCTGCAATCTTCATTTAGACAATTGAGCTTTCTGAAGTGGCGCTGCCAGTATGGCATATTACACTGCTGTGCTTTGCCGATTGTGTTTTCCATACATGAATATTCATGCACAATAATGAAAACAGACTGTAATGGAAAAGAGAAAGAGAAATTCTGGCCTAAAAGGACAGTTTAATATGTTATTTGCCGTGCTATGCAGTATTCAGCACAGCATTGTATCCCTCAGGTTTAATAGAATTCTAATTGAATATTGCTTAATTAATGCTCTCTCTACAACGCTGAGCATGCATTACACAAAGTACAGGACAACCTTTGGGACACCCTGTGGTGTCAACCAGTCCTAACTGCTACCCAGGGTTGGAATAGCTACTGAAAAATGAGTAGTTGGCTACTTTGCCAAAATGTTACACAAGCTACACAAAAAATTGTAGACGCTACAGCTACTAGTTACATTTCATAAAACTGTAGCGGCTACCACTATTAGCTACTAAAATCTGTAGTAAACTACAAAAAGTAGTAGTCTCTCTGGTTTAATGAAATGATAGTTAGGTGATAGCTGATCCAAATCAGAGTGCAAACCAAACGTTTCTTATAAAATTAAAACAGTAAAATATCTTCTAACAGTTTGAAAAGGGTAGGAAATTGGCACATTTTTGTTCATAAAGGGGCAAACAATGTAAATGTATCCTCAAAGAATATACTACATTCACTTTACCAGCAGAAAGGAGCACATTTGTACCCTTTAATAACCCAAGTTAAAAAAAAGAATAAAATAAAAAAACCTGGAATCAAGAAAGGCTTTATGGAGTCAATATATAAGTGCAACAAAATATCATTATGCTCCCCAGTCAAAGATACTGAAGATGTACCCTTGAGGGTAGCACCCAAGTGATAGTAACTTTTTTTTTGTATTGAAAGTCTTGGTTCAGCTGGGCTGCCAATATAGGCTATGACCCATATTCACATCTCAAAACTAGTTAAACATTTGTGACAGTTATGAATAGATTATCTTGATGTTTGACACTCTCACGCATGGAAAATGCATCATGGCTAATAAGGTTAACTTGCTAATTTACCTGCTGTACATCTAGTCATAAACTTACTATGATGTGCAATATTATCACTGTCCAGGTAGATGTTTGAGCGCCACATCACCACATCCCACTTTCCCTGTTTATGACTTTTAAAAGACTAGATAGACTAAAGCAAAATGGCAGATAACTGGCTCACTTTAACAACTGGTGGAGCTCACCAAATGGCGAAAGTGTGAGTAGCTGTTTAAGGGAGGAACCCTGAGTAGCGTGACAGGGAAGGTAAGAGCTTACGGGTGTTACGCACTTGAGCTGCTTTGTATTGTTATCCTGACAGAGTGAGTTGCGTGTAGAACGCCAGAGCTCTGCAATGCTAAACTTAGAAAAGTGACTCCATGTGCACCTGTCACTGGGCTGTTGACACATGCATTTCACAGGCTGAACTGTGACTAGAAGCCTCCACAGCTAGCACTGGGAGTTTTAGATTCATTCACACGGTATCATATCTTGTTTATGGAGTGTAAGGACTCCTTGGCCCCAATAAAATTAGCATGATGCTGTAAGACCTTTTGTAACACGTCTCTTATATGTCTTTGATTGTGTAGATACATAGGCAATGTAATGTATACATGCCATGCATATTGAATGGATTCAGTATTTCATATTGAATTACAATCAGTGATGGCTTCAGAAATCCTAGGCGTGAGAGCAGTGTGGTAATAAGCTAATTTGAGTGGATGAATGTGCTGATATGCTGGTGTTACCTCATGGTGGACAGTTCCTAAAATGAAATGTGGCCTAAACTTAGCAGTGCATGGGTGGAGCTGGCAACTCCTAGAAGTACCTTCAGTGATTACCAACCAATAATGCCAAAGACGGGTCTCCAGTGGTTGAAATTCCTGTCAAGAGCTAAGAGTACTTTCTTTTTAAGTAACCAGAAATGATCTCTGCTCAGAAATAACTGCACATTGAGCAATTCAAATGAGAAGGCAGAATCATTTAGGAATGTGTCAAAGGGGAGTAAGAAGTAAATAGGCATCTTGAAATGATCAGCAAAATATTAAATTTACAAAATTTTCCCCATTTTCACAAAAGTATTCAGACAAGTCTAGTGTCATGTCATTGCGTAACTAAAAACAGCAGTAACAGCTAAAGAAAAAAATAACAACACTTATTTAAAAGTCTAAGAAACCTCATAAGCAAGTTTACAACATTATTTTAAAGTAAATGTTTAAATATTTCAATTGTTTTGAAATGAATTGATTTCAGCTACTTTAAAGTGCACCCTTTCTATTGAGCATGCACAGCTTGCTAATAGAATAGTATGCCATGAGCCTACGGTCACCATGTCCGATGCTGAGCATCAGCTAGAGGGGTATAAAGCCCCCAAGCATTGGTCTGTGGAACCAAGGAACTGCATTCTTTGGAGTAATAGCGCTCCATCCAGTGAATTGGAGTGCCATTTGTAATCCAGAACTAATCAGCCAACATGAGACCTGACCTCACTAATGCTTTTGTGACTGAATGCAATCAAACCTCACAGCAATGTGCCAAATTCTAGTGTAAAGCCTTCTCAGAAGAGCAGAGTCTCTTATGAAGAAAAGGAAGGCTAACTCTCTGTTAATACTTAAAAATATACAATATTCAAAAGAAACACCATTAGTGCTTGTTTAACTATTAAATATGGCAGATAGCAAATATGCTCAGTATATGAATTCTAAAGTGAGCCATAAATAACAACATATTAAAAATACTTAAGTTCCTACTAAAGCCAGAGAAGACGGTTAAATCTGATGCAGAGTCAGTAATTGATTTTAAAATGAAATGAAATTAAATTAAAACTAATAATCTCAGTACTGGGCATGTTTGTGTGGTGAGGAGCGAGGAGGCGGACGCATATGCTGAGATAAGCGACTTTTATTATGGGCAAATCCAGGGTCGTAGTCATAATGGTCCAGGGTCAAACAGCCAACACGGAGAGAATATGGGTCAGACATGACAAAATCAAACAGATCACAGAATCTTAACAACTTCAACAAGCAAAGCGACTAGCAAGACAAACACATTAAACAGTACAATCAAACAGTACAACCAGAACAATAAACAACAAAGACCAAGGCGAACACAGGGCTTAAATACCCGAGGGCTAACAAGGGACCACAAGACACAGGTGGAAACACAGGTGGGAACAATCAGGGGCGGAGTCACGAAACAAGGGCTGGACTAAAAACCAAAACAAAAACACATGGGCTAAACCAAAACACAACAGAACACATGCACAGGACTGGGAGGGGCCAATCGTGACAGTTTGTGAATGATGAATTTAGCATCTGCGTTCTACTGTGCTGCTTGAGGGACTGTGGGCACCAAAGCAGGTGGTGAAATAGAAATAAAAATCTAAATACTTTTTTGGAACTTCATTTTAAAGATGGGTGTTTTTTTCATGAAATTTATTAACAGAATTACATAAAGAAAAAAAGTAAAAAAAAAAAACAACATTTTCTCATGTGCCTTACCAAGATGTACTCCAAATGTATCCTGAATATGTTATGTATTGTAAAGGAATACAGTACAGAATACATCCAGGACAGTGTATTTAGTATTCAGCCACTTTTTTTTTTTTTGCTCAACCCTGATTACTTGTTACTTGACCCCATAACTCCAGCCTTATAACTCTAGAGCAAAACTAAGTAGGAAAACTTTGGTCATCAACCTTGTCTGAGCTGCTTGATTACATGACATCAGTGACATGCTATTTCAGTATGTATTGTAAAAGTGGTGAAATCCCTTAAATTGACTTTCAGTGGCCATGTGGCTATGCCATTATGATCACATGCCATTATGATCAATGGCCTATGCCATTATGATAGCATGCCATTATGATCAATGGATATGCCATTATGATAGCATGCCATTATGATCAATGGATATGCCATTATGATCGCATGCCATTATGATCAATGGCTACAGCATTATGGTGATTCTGGGAAGCTAGAGATTAGTCAACTTGAACTTCTTTCAAATGATGAACACATACTTTTGACTTTCTCGTCTCAGATCCCTATAGTGACCTGGAATAGCTACTACATGATCTACAGTGGTGACCACACATGCAGAAACTGTGCTGATATATGATATACAGTACCTGTAAGCCAAATCTGCAACTGTGATGCTTGGAGAATGTTTTGCCTTGTTAATCACACTTTTTGCGTGGGGGCAAAATAAACACGTGTCCTCAGGTTAGCCACAGGTCCCACTGTTTTAAACTTCTTAATTATTGCCCTAACAGTGAGTATTGGCATTTTAAGGTATGCAGTCATTTCTTATAGCCATTGTCTAATTTATGAAGGTCACCACACTTTTGTCTCATTTCATTAGTGTAGTCTCTAATCTGGATGGTGTATGACTGAGGGAATTGGGCCTCTGTGTCACCTCATATTTAAACAGTGAAACAGGTATTCACGGATGGTCGCTTAAGAGTTGGACTTTAGTGAAATATAAATGAGATAAAATTTACTTCAATTAAAGGTTACATTTTTCTGATATTTTTAGTGTCACATTGGGATTGAGCTAATTAACATTTTTTTCATCACTTTTTACAGCCATGTTTAAAAGAAGACATTTGAGCTAGGAAGTAAGTGTGCAACATGCATGAGAAGCATGTTTGGGAAGTACACAAAGATAACAGTGAACACAATTTCACAATGCATTGGTGGTGCTATGCTCTTACACAGGGTTGGTGGATATAAATCTTTGTGGTGGGCCCTAACAGTTTACATAAACTATACATCACAAATAAAACTCTTCTATAAGTGATGTCTCACTGGTACCGTCTTCTGTATCAATATATACATTTTCATCTTCCTCATTATTATTACTTGCCGGCCTACCATGTCCATTTCCTCATCATCTGAGCTGTCCCCATAAAATGATGTCATAATTATGTTAATTATTTTCTCAAATACTGACTTACACCATATGGACAAAGGTATTGAGACACCTACACATTACACCCACAGGAGCTTTCATGAAATCTCATTCTAAATCCATAAGCATTAATATGGAGTTGGTCCTTTTCCACTCTTCTGGTAAGCTTTCTACAAGAGTGTGTCTGTTGGAATTTTTGCTCGTTCATTCAGAAGAGTATTTGTGAGGTCAGACACTGATGTTGTATGAGAGAGCCAGGCTCACAATCTTTGTTCTAGTTCAAACCAAAGGTGTTTGATGGGGTTGAGGTCAGGGCTCTGTGCAAGCCAGTCAAGTTCTTCCATGCCTTTATGGACCTTGCTTTGTGCACTGGGGCTCATTCATGCTGGAACAGAAAAGGGCCTTTCCCAAGCTGGTCCCACAAAGTTGGAAGCATACAATTGTCCAAGATGTCTTGGTCATGCTGACACATTAAGATTTCCCTTCACTGGAACTAAGGGATCTAGGCCAACCAATGAAAAAAAAAAACAACCATAGCATTATCCCTCCTCCACCAAACTTTACAGTTGGCACAGTGCAGTCAGGCAGGTAATGTTCTCCTGGCATTCACCAAACCCAGACTCGTTCATCAGACTTCTTTTCATTTGGCTTGGTGTCTAATGATTTCAAGTTATTCAGCATACTTATTTTAATATGCTTAGTCAAATTTCAAGATAAGCCATTAGTTCAAGATTCTAAGAAAGTAACCCTGTAAAAATGGTTTGTCAGTTCAGCCTAAAAATTAGTTCATGTGGTAACAAGTAAATTGACTAGTTTCATTGATTGATTCAGTCAAAGTGTTTTTTCTGGTTCAATTGCTTGTTATCACATGGACAAATTTTTAGGCTGAACTGGCAAACCATTTTACAGTGACATAGTTATTTCGATACACTAAATCAAAAGGTTGACAAAATAAGTCATTACTCTGAGATACTAGGTCAAAAGCTTGTCAAAATGTTTGATATATTGCAGCTAAAAAACAAAGAAAGAGAGAAAAACATACAAGCGATTTTTTTTTCTCAAGGAAACAAATGAGCTGACTGAATGAAACGAAACCTGCACTGATACATCATAATTTCTCCAAGTATACAGATGTTTCTGTAGGGAGTTTCGTTAAAGTGGGTTCTATGTTGTTTTTTTTCTCTTCAGTCCTGCAGATGTGTGCTTAAATATTTCTTGCCTGTTCATGTGTTATAGTGTACTGAACCCTCTAAAAAACAGTATGTTTCCATTTTTTACATATTTGTGTCCACAGAAACTTGTTAAAAACAAAAATGACAGCATAATAACCACCATGAATGGTAATTTATAACAACCCTCAGTTTATCCTCTTTTAAAAAGTGCCTACGGTACAAGAACTGCAATTTCTTCTCTCTCCAGAACAAGGACGGCCCCCCTAAGCAGACCTGACAAGCCCACTATACCCTGCTAAGTGTGAAAGATGGCAAAGGGGCCCTGCACTATCAAAACAACAGGTTTAATTTGTGGTCACTAATGCTAAAAGCTAATGTGAAAAGAAGGTAAGGTTTCACTTGGCTTATCCTGAACACCTTTTTTCAACCTTCCATAAACTGTCCAGCTCTCTCTTCCCTACAGCGTCAAGGTGTAAACGCACAGAAAAGTCAGCGGTGTTTAATCTAATATCTGAACAAGCTTGTCGGCAACAAGAGTGAGTTAATAAGAGAAGGTAATAGATTGTGGCTGTTGACCGGTTTGATATGCAGACACACTGGAATATTATTTATAACCCCATGCAGGCTTTATTTAGAAAGAAGGTGAGAGGAAAGAGTGTGTAATTATATCCAGTGGTGTGTGTAGGGTGGGAGGACATGAGAAGGGGTGATTCCCATCTATCTTTAGACTGGGGGAAACCTTATGTAGCCATGCTGGTACTGTGTTATGCAAGATCCGTGAGGAAGGATGGAGCTACAGGATAGAAAGCAGGCACAAACATTTCACTGAGCACCAGCACAGGTGCAGTGGAGTTCCACCTCCAGTAATCATTAACTAATTAACTGATGAGTTTTACCAAGCCTGCCTGCATTAAATCCTCCTCTTTCCTCGCTTTCTGTACCTCTCTCACTTGGGCCTACTCACCGCTCTCTCTCTATCTCTTTCTCTCACTTCCTTGCCTGATCTTTCTCTTTCTCTCTTTCCTTTTCTCTACTCCTCTATCTCTTCCATTGCTTTCTTGACCTCTATGTCTTTATCTCTACCCCTCTTTCTCTTTCTCCATACTTTTCTCTGCCTCTCTCTTTCTGTCTCTCTCTCTCCGTCTTAATCTCTACCTTTCTCGGTTTTTGCTTAAACCCCCCCACACTTCACTCTCTCCCTACCTTTCTCTGCCTCTTTCTGTCTTGACCGCTCTGCTTCTCTCTTGTGCTCTGCTTTAGCTCTTTCTCTCAGCCCACTCTGTTTCTCTTTTCCTTGCTACCTTCTCTGCTTCTTCAGCTCTTCTTCTCTTTACCCCTCTCCCTGACTCTCTGTTGACCTCTCTCTACAACTGTCTCTCTCTCTTGCTGTTAACTTTATCCCTTTCACTCTAGCTTACTGTATCTCTGCCCCTATCTCTTTATCTCTCTCACCCTCTAAACACCTCTCCTCTCACTTTACCCCCTCCCTCTCACTCTTACTCTCTCTTTATCTCTCTCTCTCAATCTCTTTCACTGTCTGCTTTACCTTTCTCTTGACCTCTCACTCTTTCTCTCTACCCCCTTGCTTTTCTCTACCTATCTTTAGTTACTTTCCCTTTCTCTCTGCTGCTCAATTTTACCTCCTTCTTCTCTTTATATCCCTTTCTCTCTCTTTCTATCTATTCTTTTCACTGTCTTTTACTCCAGTTCACTTTTTTTCCATTTCATTTTCTTTCTCGCCTTCCCTCTCCATTCCTTCTGCTCTATGTCACTTTGCTGTGAAAGCACAATATTCTAAGATGACAAAGGCAGACAGCTGATCATTTGTTAAGTGGCTGTCACCCAGAAATAATTACAGTCCAGAAAAAACAGAAGGACGATCAAGTCGATCAGTTTCATTATAACACAGACTACAGGACGGATTTTCTGTCATGTTTCTACCTTTGCATTCGAAAGAAGCAAAATAAACAGGGGAAACTGGTAGCTTTCTTACTTTCTCTAACAATATAGTTTTGATGTAACGGTTATCACACACATTTATACATTTATATGTACATACTGTATATATGTATTAGCAAGTACAGTCCAAGTTCTATGTTTTAAAATAATTTAGCGCTTTTTACATCTGGTGTCGTCACAAAGCAGCTTTACAGAAAAATTTGGGCCCAAGCCCCAATGAGCAAGGACAAACTCCCTAAGAGCAAGAGGAAAAAACCTTAGGAACAACCAAGACTCAAAACGGGAGCTCACCCTTGTCTGATCAACACTGGATAGAAACAATAACAGCAGAGAACAAGGTTTGACCATCAGTATAAGATACGGAACATGGAAAAACAATAGTAGTAATGTCTATGATTAAAAATGCAGCAGCATCATCAGGATGGTCAGAGCCATGCAGGTGATGTATAGCATATAAGAGAGAGAGAGAGAGAGAGAGAGAGAGACAGAGAGAGGAGAACATAGCATTTTGTTTATTATTAATAATAATCCTTAGTATATAATAAGCCTGGATTTTTTACAGGCCTTAAATAAGCCATAAAATCCCAGCCTTATTACATACTAAGGCTTAATATTCAGTAACTATGCATGTCTTTTACAAAAATGTTACACTTACTCCATAGGAGGGTGAAATTGTAATGGACTGAGGGACTGTACAAAAAAACAGAAGTGAATGCTTCAACAGAAGCGGTACTGGTACAGTGGTGAACCGGTACAGTGATCTAGAAAAGGTTCAAAGCTATATTAAACATGGTCTGATTTGAAGAAAGCTGCAAGTGTACTGTCTGTTTTCTCTCTGCACAGCCGTCTTTATGGATAAGTGTGAATTACTCTCACAGCAGGAGGTTTTCACCCCTCCCCTTTCACCACTCATTGCTTGCCAACAGCTCAACACAGTCACAACATTTCACACGCAGAGAACAGTGTTCTAGTTAATCTGAGTTATGCTAAAGAAATATTTTATTGGATTATATTAATTAAATATCATTGCATTAACACCAATTACATACCATTATATCATATTACATATATTATATATACTCTATTAATTAAAGAATAATAATAGCTGATTTCCTATAGAAAGAGGCACTCTGTAGGATTTAATGCAATGCTTCTGAAAAAAAAAGAATGAAAAAAAAAAAAATTAGGGCCAACTTACTGCACCCATCCATTAGCAGAGAGCATCTGCCATGTCCCCCCTGTCCTTTAGCTCTGTGCACAGTCAGCTTATTTCACAATCAGCACTTCATGGCCTTCATGGCTATAACCAACAGTCACACACCGAGACTCGTTCACACACACAGTCCCCCCCCTCCCTGCCTCATCTTCCGCTTGGAGGGATAAGTCATATGCTCCCACATGGTTTGTTGCAATGCCCAAAGCCTCAGAACCATTAAACTTAACCACAAATATCATTGCTTCTCTGCCACAACTGATTAGCTCGTGAGGTTTAAAGAATACCATTCCAACTGCAGATGAAGACAGAATAGAGTTTGCTGTCTCTGTATGAGTACAGGTCATGTGTGAGTAGGACTGGGGTAGTACGTTGTTCATAGACCTTCAAGGTGTGCAGTGTTGTATAACTCATCTGTTGATGCATAATACAGTAAAACTTTACTTAAACCCTGCTACATAGCTTAACCGTGACACAAACATCTAATCGCAGATGTGTTCATTTATGTTGTAACATTTGAGTCAGAATGGCGAATTAGACTACATTTAGAAAAATAGTACAAGTGGCATAATCTGTCACATTATCAAACATCATTTCATCTGTCATGACAGTTGCCTGCAATGGTCACATGACACTGAACAGAATCGGTTATGACAAATTATAAAAGCATTTGACAACACATTTGCCATGATTTTTTATGTCAAGGTTACATAGCATTAATGTAGAGTTAATGTTTGTGATCTTCCCTTTGTCAGTGGTCAGATTCTGACTACAGGACCACTGTTATCTGGATATTTTTGGTCAGCAGACTATTCTCAACCCAGTAGTGACATTAATGTGTGTAAAAACCCCAACAAAACCCCTGTTACACTGGTACCAACACCACACACACTACCATGTCACTAATATGCTAGTGTTACTGCTGTGCTGGTAATGCTACATGCTCTATGTGGGCCCCTTTTGAATTGATGGACAGAGTAGATGTCTGCTGACAAATTGTGCAGCAATGGATGGGCCTACAAAGTGCACCTATAAGATATATATATATATATATATATATATATATATATATATATATATATATATATATATATATATATATATGTACACACGCACACACACACACACACACACACACACACACACACACACACACACACTATTATGTTGTGGAAGTGGAAGGCCACAATGACAGAGTGGGGTCAGCGGATGCGCAGAGGTCACCAACTTTCTACAGAGTCAATCACTACAGACCTCCAAACTTCATGTGGCCTTCAGATTAGCTCAATAACAGCATACAGAGCTTGATGGAAAGGGTTTCCAAGGCCGAGCAGCTGCAACCAAGCCTTACATCACCAAACGCAATGCAAAGCATAGAATGCAGTGGTGTAAAGCACCGCCACTGGACTCTAGAGCAGTGGAGATGTGTTCTCTGGAGTGACTAATCTTGCTTCATTGCCTCTGTCTAGCAATCCAATGAACAAGTCTGGGTTTGGCAGTTGCTAGGAGAACAGTAATTGTCTGACTGCATTGTGCAGTGTAAAGTTTGGTGGAGGGGCGATTATGGTATGGTGTTGTTTCTCAGGAGTTGGGTTCGGCCCCTTAGTTCCAGTGAAAGGAAGTCTTAATGCCTCTGCAGACCAAGAGATTTTGGACAATTTCATGCTCCCAACTTGTGTTCCAACATGACTGCACACCAGTACACAAAGCAAGGTCCATAAAGACATGGATGATAGAACTTGACTGGCCTGCACAGACTCCAGACCTCAACCCAATAGGACACCTTTGGGATGAATTAGAGGGGAGATTGCAAGCCAGGCCTTCTCGTCCAACATCAGTGTCTGACTTCACAAATGCGCTTCTGGAAGAACGGTCAAAAATTCCTATAAGCACTTTCCTATAAACATAAACCTTGTTTAAAGCCTTGCCAGAAGAGCTGAAGCTGTTATAGCTGCAAAGGGTGGGCCAACATCATCTCAAACCCTATAGATTAAGAATGGGACAGATAGATAGATAGATAGATAGATAGATAGATAGATAGATAGATAGATAGATAGATAGATAGATAGATAAATAGTGATTTTCTTATAAAACGGTAGGGGTGGAAAGAAGTGGTACCCCTGAAATTCAGTGTAGACTAGAAAAGCCTCTTGAACCCATTGCTTCTCCACTAAACTGTGATTTAGTGTGTAAAAGTCAGCAGTGAATAACAGAATCACTGCAGTCCAAGATCTATGATTCAGTGGGTGTTATGAGGTGGTCACGGAGTGAACTGCTTTGGTTTTCCACTTGTCTTCAACATTACGTGTCTTTCCATGATAGAACAACGGGATCATTGTAATGGAAAACATATAGAACTGTGAAACATGAGCAGACATGGGCAGTTAAAGAGAATCATATTCCTACAACTAACCTATACAAGCTAAGATCTGAGATATTCAGCACGGAACCCTCAGAGTCCTCTAGAGAATCAGAGAAGGCCTGATGACTTTTGGCATGTCTGTCATTTCTAGTTCATTTTATTTAATAGAATCATCATGCTTGTATATTCTTGCTGCAAGTATTTTAGTAAAACTCCACAGTATTAAAATTTCATTGTTAAGTTTTGGTTAGCAACAAAAAGTCTTGAAAAGCCCAATAGTATGGAGCCCCTAAGTTAATGACATTGCATTCCCTTGCAAATGTTTTGCGTTTCATCGCAAGAAAATCTGTTCCTTCACAAATGTTTTGCATTCCTTCACAAAAAAATTGCATTCCCTCTCAAATTATATGCTTGTCAGACAGCAAGCAGATGTAGGACCAGAGATGCCCAATGACATGTCCTACATTAGAGCTTTGTTTCACCAGTTTCTCCAGTCTAAGCTGAGTTTATTCAGCAATTGTTCTCTGCAATCTCTGTAAATGTAGCTTTTACTATATGAGGACCCTCGATCTCAGTTTCAGTTTACACTCACTAACAGCATAATCATGTTTGATTTTAAGAAGTCACACTATGTCTTTATATTTCAATCCAATATCAATGTAAAATCGAATATCAGCAAATGCAAACGGTTTGAATAGTAATGCAAAAAATGCGAGGGAACACAAGCATTTGCAAGGGAATGCAATGTCATTAACTTTTTCTTTAAACCACAGCCCCTTCGGGGCTTCGTACAACAGAAAAATGTTCAATCCGTTTTTTTACTGCGATATCTAGGTAACTACAGCCAAGAGAGCACTCCCATTGGATAAGAGCTGGACGGAAGGACTGACTTCTGATTCTCTGTAGGTCTTCTGAAAGTTCTAGATATGTCACTGACTGTGAATACATGGTGTAATTGTGCAATTTAATGCTAGGATCAGACTACACAATATATTTGTCTTTTACTATGGTCACTATGTAGAGTAAGCAATTAAAATGCCATAAATTCATGCCAAGTCAGCAGCATCCCTCTTTCTCTTCACTGTGTTTATGTATGTGCGCTGGACAGCACATTCATCCTATTGGTTAACATTGAGGAATGCGTCATAGGAGATTTCAAACTAGGCGGAAAAATAAAAAAATTTCTCACATGCATGATTTTCATTGGGTTGTTGTAGGGCATCCCAGATAACACATCGCTGTCCTTTCATTAAGTCACAATACAAGACCTGTTCATTGTTCCCAACATTCATATTCAGGCCCAATGTTGGAAATGTGGAGGCTGCAACAAGATCATGTCAAAATCAGGATGATTTTGTATAGTCTGATCCTGGCATAAACAGGTTTAAGTCCGTTCAGTCAGCTCTATGCCAAGGCTCTGGTACATACACAAATATGTTAATGTGTGTTACAAGCTTTAACTTAAACATACGGAACATGTATTACAAGCTTACATTATCCATGTTTAATTTGAAACAACTAAATATGTCAATGTATACCAGCTTTAGTTTAGCACATGCCATTAGGAATTCTACAGGGCTAACAGAAATGGGCATTTCAATAGAGGTGTTTTTCCTCACATTTTTCTCATTTCATTTTACATATATGACATGAAAAGAAGGCCTAGTTCTAAGAGCCATGGACTGCCACTGGAAGAATCTTTTGCCAAAGCCAAATTTTATTAGGAAATCTTTCTATCTATCACAAACTCACCACTTACCCCTGAGTTCAATAAGAACAATAGGTCTCATTTACCAACCATTCTTAATAAAAGTTTGTTCCTAAAACCATTTTCACAAAGATTCTGACATTCCCTCACGTTTTCTTGTGATTTGTTTTTAGATAAGAACAGAATCTACACGCACTCCAGAGCACAAAGGTAAGAACAATTCTGAGGTTTAAGAACATGTCATGAATCTGACAGACTTTTTCTTAGGACCTTACTCAAGAACAAATTTAAGAAAAAAACTCAAGAAGATACTGGTGAATGAGGATTAACGTGTCGACAGATAACAGACACCAACTTTTGATGGAACATACTCTGATGTAACCATGCATTGGCAACCAGAAAATCTAGGGTGGGGCTTTAGTCAGTCATATTATGTTGAGAAAGATGTGGGCAAAACTACTCACTACTGTCAGCTGAAATCCAGGGCTGTACAATTCAACTCAACCAACTGCAGTTTTTGCTCCTGAGCATTTATCTTTGAATGACATTCATACTTACATGATTCCTAGTCCAGCAGTAGACGAAGTACACAAGTCATATATTTGAGTTAAAGTAGAGATACCGAAGGTAATATATTATTCCAATAAAAGCAGAAGTCTTCCCTTTAGACCTCCACTTGAGTAAAAATACAAAAGTAGTTGCCTTCAAATATACTTAAGTATCGAAAGTAAAAGTACTAAAAGAATAATTCATTAATGCAACTTAGTTACAAGTTTAGGTTTAATAAAAACTTGCTTTAAACACAGGTTCACAAATGAGTTTTCCTTTACTATATTTCACCTGCAGGTCTCTGTTCATAAACAAACTAGCAAAAACAAAATACTATAAAATGAATATGCATGGGTACATATTTCTATATTGTGGTCTACTTACACAAAGGTTAGTTCCATCATTTATGTTGGAACAGACACTCCAAAAATTGCATGTACTTCGTTACTGTCCACCACTGTCCCAGTCACATGGGAAAAACATCAATCTCTGGCCACAAATATGCCAAGTGTTGAGTACCAATGCATTTTTTGATGAACACTAAATATACCTGAGGTGAAGTGCTAGATTACCAGGAGGTTTGCAGCAGACTATAAAAGGGTAAAGAAGAAAGTAAAAAGAATCACAGAGGAAAAGTAAGTGAAAGGACGAAGGGAAAAACAGCATAACCTCCAAAGCAGAGTACCCAAGACACTTGATGTGAGGGGGACTATTCAATACCTTATCTCCGGGCCTTCACCGGGACGGTCAATATTCTGTAATCAAGACGGATATTTTTGGATTTGCAGAAAACATTCAGCCTGATGTGACTTGTGCCAGAATAACTTAGAGTGCCAGTTCCATGTGTTTTCTTCCATGGCCAAAAACAGGCAGGTTATTTTCAAGCTAAACCATCCTTTTATCATCACAATCAATACCTGTGTGAAGAGTTCTGTGGAACCCAAGGTAGTTTTGTATGTTTTGTCAGGGTGCAGTAAAAGAAGGCTGTAAAACAATGCTCACATTTATAAATCATACTGACCAGTTGAACCTAACAACATCAGTCCTTCTTCCCTAGGTTAATGATTCCCGTATTACAGCCTTCATTTATAGTGTAGTCTTTGTGAGGTATTGAATAGGAGGCTAATGAGGATGGTAACACCGTGAAGTCTCTGGCTTCTTATTGATTGCTCTTATCTGACTCTGATTCCATTGTGAAGGCTTCTGAAACTGAGGCTTCAGCCCAAATTAAATATAACACTTTCAAAGACAAAAAAAACAGTCTCCCTTAGACCCATTATCATTCCTAAACTGTGAGCCTTTCATGTTGATGTAGTAATGTAGCCAGCTGTATGTACTCGCAAAACTCTCAGTGATTTCTCTGCTACAGAAAAACAGCCCCCTTACCCAGAAGCTCTTCAGGAGAATACAGCACACTTTGGTGGTGAGGCTAATGGGTATAAAGCAGGGAGAAGCAAATAATAGAGTATACTCTACCGGGAGGAAAACTGGATTTAATAATTATCAATCACGTGCGCTTGGATGTTCTGAGTGCAGATTGCTCTTCTGGCAGGCTGAGACAGAGGCACTGGGCCCACAGAGGGAAAGTGCATACAAGAAGCTTTGCCATGACTGCTCACAAGCAACTACAGTGTTCAAAAGTCCTAAATGGTTGTTGGTTTGAACATATGGTTCTAGTAAAGATCCTTAATTGGTATAGAACTTTAATATACTGGTGGTTTGTTAAACTTTAACAAGGACACACCGTGCCACTAAGGAGAAACACTGCTCTAACGAAGCACCAAAAGCTACTTGAGTTCTAACTGTGTCAGTTGTGCAGCCAGAGCAATTCATAAAGGGGCATCTATATGAATAAAGTAATTTGGGCTTCTGGATAATAACAATATTATTGCCTATTTGACTAACAGATAAAATGACTTTACAGCTACATGTTTTTCCATTAAAATAGATTATGTTGACCATGGTGTGTATGTTTTTTCTTATGTGTTTCCAGTTATTTATCTTTCAACTCTACATAATTTTGATGTTTTGCTGTGGAACAGATTCACAGATTCACAAATGCTCCTTTGTACACAATCACACAGAGTACCAAAGTGAACTCACACTGGATAAATATGAAAAATCTACAGGACAAATATAACCAATTCAGTCAGACAAAACTAGCTAGTGAACTACTTGAAAATAGTAGTATTTCCTTTCCTAATCTATTCCAAAACTGAGTTTATTAAAGCAAAAAGACTATAATGAATGACTAAATCAATAAAATACTTTTGGAGCAAGAAACTGTGGTGTCACTGCCCCTTAATGGAGAAACTTCAGCCTGCTAAACATGAGTGAGTGACTAAAAATATTCTTCACACTCACACAATCTCATAGAGAATCATCCGTCAAAAGGCTCCTTAAGAACTAATATATGGTTCTTCTGTGGCATTGCTCCAAAGAATGCTTTTTGGCACCTTTATTTTCAAGAGTATATCTAATTGAGCATACCTAATCAGCAGTTACTACCTACTTTGTACACTCAATTAAGACATGACAACGAATCAACTTTCAAACAACAAAACTAAGTTTTATTGCTTGCAATAACTTTTTGAGTGGGGAATCTAAAAACGCACTGCCTCAACCCACAACCACAACACAAAGCTATTCATAACATTTCACTTCACAAACATTTTGTACGATTGCTGCTCCTGTTTATAAAAGAAACTCATGACCCTTGACACTAGCACTGGTTGCTGTTTATGAGATCACTGAAAGTTTGCACTCTGTCAGCACATGACACTGATATCTGACCCTAAAGTGCATGAAGCAACTGGGAGTCCCTTCTATATAAAAGATTTATCAGCAAGAACACTGATATGCCAAGCTACTCAAAGAGATCTTAATAAAGACCAAAGCAAAACATCCTCTTATGCTTATGCTACAGCAAATCTGTCTGAGCAACACTTTGGAATTTTACTGGTAAAACTGTTTTCAATTAGTGTGCAATCATAGTGACTTCTGGCACTGACAGTGTGTAACTGGCCTTCAGCAGTTTAGCTCATATAATACTAGTAGTCTGACCCAGGACTGTGGGGCTCACAGGATTTAGAAAATGTGGCAGTGTTCCTCTGTACCCACACTGTAAAAATTGTTTGCCAGTACTTGACCACATGAAGTAATTTTCTTTAGGTTAATCTGAAGCCATCTTTTACTGAGTAAGAGAGTTGTTTGACTTACAAACTGAAAACATGCTGATGTTAAATAAGTGAATTGTGCTTTCATTAAGTACCTGGTATACATATAATAGTAAAAAGCTGGTGAAAATACATTTCAATGAATGTAAACTGTTTATTTTGATGTAAAGAGAATTGTATTCCAGTGAAACCCAAATTGAATTGTTTGAACTTTGCTCTATCGATAACTGAAATTGTTATGTTGAAGTGATAGAGTCTGTGTATAAAAAGACACTTTGATAGACAAATAACTCTTCCTGAGATTTAGATTTCAGATTTGTGCCATGTGTCACCAACATGCAATAGAGAAAACCCTCAACAGGGGACAAAACTGTGCATATGGGTCACTGACGTATAAGGATTTTCAATAGGCCAATTTTAAAATACAAAAAAAGTAAAAAGTAGTAAGTATCTATCACAACTGTTTAAACACTGAGAATGTTGTGAACCCATAAATTCATATTTAAATTTTAGATGAAGTTGTTTTAGTATTTTTTTCATCTAGATGAAATGGCTGTGGCCTTAAAAAATGTCATGTGGTGCAACCATGATTTAACTCAAAATTAATTTCCTTGACAAACAACTTTTTTATTTTTATTTTTTTTTTACAATTTCTCAGTAGTATAAAGCATTTAGAAACAAAGGTTTTGCATAACTTTTGAGTTTTATAAATAATGATCCCATATTTGTGTTCTTTATTGTCTCAGTCGCTTTCTTACATGAAGTAGCAGACTTTTTTCCTGCAAATCGCATAAAACTTCTAAAATGTTTTTAAAAAGGCATTGACTCAAACATATTGCATCAGCGATTAACATGTCAACCACAAAAAATAGATATTGTTTTAAAATTTAATACAGTTATTGCTATCATGTGTCGCACCACATGATGAGTCACTTCAGATGACATGAATATCTTTAAAACTATTTAAAAAGATCAATAAACAGTAATTTCCATACAAAAAATAGATTTGAACTGGTTTTATCATAATTTCAAAGATTTGTCAAATGTTTCATGAAGTTTTTTTTTAACTAAAAATCATATCACAAATCATTACATTCATGGCTTTGATTAGAACATTTAATTTAACTTAACAGTGAATAAATTCATTTTGATTTTCAAATCATTTTGATCAGAACCAAGTATTATCTATTGTTTATCCTCATGTAATAATGCTATATAGCAAGCAGTTTTAATTTAAATGCACATTCATGGCTTTGTTTTGAACAAGCATTCCTTTTCAAACTTGACAATCATCAAGCTGCTAATGGGTATTTGGGATGTCCATGTGAAAGTGGGGTATGTGATTGACCCTGTGTATGTTCATTTAAAAAAATTTGCACAAGTATTCTTACTTATATAGACCAGCCTAGCAACAGCAATGAAAATGACAGATGTGCAGAAATTAATTTTTCACATATTATGCACTGTAAAAAGGCTTGTTTGTTCAACCTAAAAAAAACGAACACTTCTTTTGACAAAACATTAACTAGTTAAACTACATAAATTCTTTGAAAAAAGGATTCTTTCAAAGTATGTTTTTTAATTGAATAAGATTTGTTAAATTTCTTTTTACTACATGAAGTATTTCTTTTAGGTTGATCTAACAAGCCACTTCTTACAATTTGTTGACAGCAAGGAATTTTAGCGCTGCACAGTGGTATGCAAAAGTGAAAATAAGTTAATGCATCGCCTACAGCGAACACACTCAAATATGAAAATTTCTATTGGTCTGCTGAGTTTAAAGGTGAGAAAATTGAAAAATGTACTTTCATTGGAATTGTTGAATGGGAAGAGTTTGGTACATGAACTTGACACAACACAAAGCTCAAACTCTGTTTTGGTGACAAAATAGGACAAATTCTATTTTTATTATACTATTTTTACCTATGGAACCTTTCCTTGCCATTTTTTCTCTGTCACACAGTAAAAAAAATTCTAAGTTAAACCTAAAAAATTACTTAATGTGGTAACAAGTTAATACATTTTTTTACTACCATGAACTGAAGAAACTTTTTACAGTGTAGCTAAAACAGGAATGTAATACAGCATCATGCCATGAATCTGCATTGTATAGTTTATTTTAATTTTGGACAAATAATATATGACAGCAGATGCAATGTTAACAAAAAAACATATTTCTTCCAGGTAATGAAAAATACACATGAGCAATTTTTATTTAAAAAAGAAAATTACATTAATTTCTCTACTCTGAACAAAATTACATGTGCTTTATTTTCTGCACTTTTCTCATTATATAGTACAAAGATTTAACAAACTGTTGTTTCCAAAATATTAGAAAAACTCAAATTGCATTAAAATCAATTTCAAAAACACTAAAATAAAAAAAATAATAAGATAAAATTAAAATAAACTACTTTATTTATATACAAGTCATCATTTGAATATAAAGTACAAAAACTGCCAATCTATTATAGAAAACACTCTGCATCAGTTGCACCACATGATGTTTTTAAGTTCAGTCAAAATTTACCAGAACAGAATTTGTCACTGAAAGAAAATAGCTTTCCACAAAAGGTAACTATGAAATTTATAATGAAAATATTCATTTGTAGAAATAATTTAATATCCATTATTTTTTTGAGGTCATATCACATGATGTACAAATGTGGCAACGACACGGCAGCCATTAAATTTTTTTCCCAAATTTCAGAGAGACTTACAAATCTGCTTGCTGATTCCATGAGTCCTTGGCAAACTGCTATATGATGTAATCTCCTGTTTTTAAGATGGTTTTAATGTAAAGGTCCCAAAGTGGTCATTTCTTGATGGTTACACCACATGATGTTTTGTAAAATGGACACCATCAGACAAAATTTGCATATTACGATGCAAATAAAATTAGAAATGCTTTGCAGTACTGAACAGGACAACAAAACACTTTGGAAATCATGCCAAATGGGATAAAAAATAAAAATGAATAGATTTAAAGTAATTTCAAAGAAGTTTTCAAAACAGCAGTCACGGCCGGATGGTCGCACCACATTTTTTGACCTTTAAGTAAATATTTTTTGGAAAGTTAAAGTGAGCAGATAAGTGTGTGTATATATATATATATATATATATATATATATATATATATATATAGAGAGAGAGAGAGAGAGAGAGAGAGAGATTGTACCTCTTTATGCATTTAAACCTTTTTTAAATTGAAAGAAAAACAAAATGTTGACAGAAAAATTTGCCGTCATGTCATTGTTTTGAAAGACATCACATTGTATTGTGCACCATGACACCATATGTAAAACTGCACAAAATCAAAACAAAAGCCATCACCACAACAACAACATTGAATGATCAGATAGTCTTGATAAGCAAAAGCCAGTGCTTGCATTACTATCTCTTATTACTTACCCCCACAGGATAAACAAGAATTTGATTGCCTCAGCCTCAAACATGTCTCCTTAGCACTTGCATAGATCACACCTTTTGTGCTGAAAATCCTCTTGACTTCTGTCCAATGACTGAATGAATGGGAATGATTCACTACATATACCTACTACATACATGCAAATTAAGCTCTCTATTTGCTGGAAGAAGAACATTGTGGTTTCTCTAAGCCAGAACAAAGTAATTTTTTCAGACTTTGTAGTAACTGATTATTAAACAAGAAATTCTAGATAGTGATCCTAGAAGAAAAGGGCAGAAATACAAGGATCTACGGAAGGAAACCAATTTGTTTTTATGCTTATAATGTCTGGAGTGGGCTGAGCTTTGCAGAAAGGTTTGGTCTCATAACCTTGCTTGGGCATGCTAAGCTCCCACAATAATAATCATGTGTGAGCTCACACCTCAGTTATAATTGCTTTTCTAGAACTGCTTGATTAGGGTCACTCAACCATAAGTGATTACCGTTACGTCTGCTTCCTCCGTCTTCTGATTGCAAAAGTTTAGCATTTAACATACCATAACTCAGGACAGGTGATGCAAATGGTAATGTGTGGCCAGACCAAAAGATGTATAAAATGACCAGTGGAAAGGAAAGACATTTTAACCCTCTATTTCACAGTGTTGCCATATGGCAACAATTACTTTCTCAATTTTACTAAAAAGCTGTAATATAAAATCTGTGTTTTCCTCTTTATTTGTGGAAAAAGGGTCTTTTGCTCTGACAGGACAAATACTTCATGACATCAAATGACCAGGAATTCTTATTTTGATGTTATTTTTACCATACCTTCCAAATACCAATTGAAATTGTATTCATTTCCAGTATTTTTAAATTTTACTAAGAGTAAGTTGGATTTGTTTGGTCTTGCTTTCAATAAAAGAATGTTTTTAGAGAAAAATTACATTTTACAATGCTTTTTTTTTTAGATTTTATGGTGATATGGTACAATTGCGCATTGTTGCCATATGGCAACAATTTACCAAGTACCACACTTTAATTTTTTTTTTCAAATATTTCCATAGAGTATGTTTGGAAGTAAGCACACATGTAGAATATGTTTGGGAGTAAGCACACATGTAGAGTATGTTTGGGAGTAAGCATATATGTAGAGTATGTTTGGGAGTAAGCACACATGTAGAGTATGTTTGGGAGTAAGCATATATGTAGAGTATGTTTGGGAGTAAGCACACATGCAGAGTATGTTTGGGTAGTAAGCACACATGTAGAGTATGTTTGGGAGTAAGCACACATGCAGAGTATGTTTGGGAGTAAGCACACATGCAGAGTATGTTTGGGTAGTAAGCACACATGTAGAGTATGTTTGGGAGTAAGCACACATGCAGAGTATGTTTGGGAGTAAGCACATATGTAGAGTATGTTTGGGAGTAAGCACACATGTAGAGTATGTTTGGGAGTAAGCACACATGCAGAGTATGTTTGGGTAGTAAGCACACATGTAGAGTATGTTTGGGAGTAAGCACACATGCAGAGTATGTTTGGGAGTAAGCACATATGTAGAGTATGTTTGGGAGTAAGCACACATGTAGAGTATGTTTGGGAGTAAGCACACATGTAGAGTATGTTTGGGAGTGAGCATATATGTAAAGTATGTTTGGGAGTAAGCACACATGTAGAGTATGTTTGGGAGTAAGCACACATGTAGAGTATGTTTGGGAGTAAGCACACATGTAAAGTATGTTTGGGAGTAAGCACACATGTAGAGTATGTTTGGGAGTAAGCATATATGTAGAGTATGTTTGGGAGTAAGCACACATGTAGGGTATGTTTGGGAGTAAGCACACATGTAGAGTATGTTTGGGAGTGAGCCTATATGTAAAGTATGTTTGGGAGTAAGCACACATGTAGAGTATGTTTGGGAGTAAGCACACATGTAAAGTATGTTTGGGAGTAAGCACACATGTAGAGTATGTTTGGGAGTAAGCACACATGTAGAGTATGTTTGGGAGTAAGCACACATGTAGAGTATGTTTGGGAGTAAGCACACATGCAGAGTATGTTTGGGAGTAAGCACACATGTAGAGTATGTTTGGGAGTAAGCACACATGTAGAGTATGTTTGGGAGTAAGCACACATGCAGAGTATGTTTGGGAGTAAGCACATATGTAGAGTATGTTTGGGAGAGAAAATGAACATATGAATCCTACCTGTTAAATTTATTTCATTAAATATACTCATTACATATACTCAGCTCTTGACAGATGTGGAGGTCTCTGGTCAATTTCTTTGTCACTTGCAGTTTGTGAAGATGGATTCCTCATGACTACATGTAAAATGAAGGTGGTGCCCGGAAGTACTCCTTCTTCAGCTTGACGGCATCTCTCACCTGGGTTGTCCACCACCGGGTTCGAGGATTACCGCCCCGACAGGCACCAACTACCTTGCGGCCACAGCTACAGTCAGCCGCTTCAACAATGCAGGAGCAATTCTGAGTCAATGTCCCTCACCTCCCCCGATATCTGGTCAAAGTTCTGATGGAGGTGTGAGTTGAAGATCAATCTGACAGGTTCTTCTGCCAGATGTTCCCAGCAAACCCTCACTATACGTTTGGGTTTGCCTGGTCTGACCGGCATCTTCCCCCATCAGCTGATCCAACTCACCACCAGGTAATGATCAGTTGACAGCTCAGCTCCTCTCTTTACCCGAGTGTCCAAAACACATGGCCGCAAGTCCGATGACACGACTACAAAGTCAATCATTGAACTGCGGCCTAGGGTGTCCTGGTGCCATGTGCACTTATGGACATCCTTGTGTTTGAACATGGTGTTTGTGATGGACAAACTGTGCCCTAACCCTAACCCTAACCCTGTTTGCACAGAAGTCCAAAAACTGAACACCACTTGGGTTCAGATCAGAGAGGCCATTCCTCCCAATCACACCCCTCCAGGTCTCACTGTCATTGCCCACGTGAGCGTTGAAGTCCCCCAGTAGGACAATAGAGTCTCCAGAAGGAGCACTTACAAGCACCCTTCCCAAGGACTCTAAGAAGGCTGGGTACTCTGAACTGCTGTTCGGTGCATAAGCACAGACAACAGTCAGGACCTGTTCCCCAACCCGAAGGCATAGGGAAGCTACCCTCTTGTCCACCGGAGAAAACCCCAGCATACAGGTGCCGAGTCAAGGGGCTATGAGAAAGCCCACACCTGCCTGCTGCCTCTCACCATGGGCAACTCCAGAAAAGAATAAAGTCCAGCCCCTCTCAAGGAGATTGGACCCAGAGCCCAAGCTGTGTGTTGAGGTGAGCACGACTATATCTAGCCGGTATCTCTCAACCTCGCGCACCAACTCAGGCTCCTTCCCCGCCAGTGTGGTAACATTCCAAATTCCAAAAGCCAGTTTCAGCAACCAGGGATCAGAACGCCAAGGCCCACGCCTTCGGACACTGCCTTATCCACAAAGCACCGAACCCCTACTACTGCCCCTCCCATCGGTGGTGGATCGATGGGAGGGGGGACTCATGTAACTCCTTCGGGCTGAAGTCAGGCACCATTAGTAAATGCCCGGCCACCAGACGCTCACTGGCGAGCCCCTCCCCCAGGCCTGGCTCCAGGGTGGGGCCCCGGTAACCCTGATCCGGGCAGGGTACACACGTCCAGATTTGATTTTGTTTTCATAAGGGTAATTATGGATCACACTTTGTCTGACCTGTCACCTAGGACCAGTTTGCCCTGGGAGACCCTACCAGGAGCTTTTGCTCCAGACAACATAGCTCCTAGGATCATTCAAGTACGCACCACGATGAGATGGTGATCCATGGAGGGGCATACAACAGTTTTGCAAAGTAAAGAAGAAAAACAAAAAAAGCAAAGTAGGTGAGTCAAATACATGTTAAAATACATAATATTTACAATGTCTTGTGCTAAAAGACGTAATAAAATATTTGGCATAATATGTAATAATATTACAAAGAGCAATACAATAAAGACACTATAAATGAAAGTACCTGGGACAATTCCTGAGCAGCTGAGAACCAGAAGCAGCAGTGGAAGGATGGCTGTAAAAGATAAAACATTTGGTAAAGGTTTAAAAGACTAGCTTCAACAACTGAATCAGATACAGACACATTTATGTTGGCTAACTGCATTTGCATAAGCATTCAAGCCTCTCAAATCCAGTAAACATGCTGCTTTTATAGCGTAGAGATATTTTTCTGGCTTATTTTTCTGAGTTGGTAATCAGTGAGAAGCAGTGTGGCTAAAATACACAGCTTCTTAGTTATTGTGTAAGACAGGTTTTGGCAATTTGAGTAAAACCAGACATACTCTTGGTTAAATATTCCTTGTGAAAAGAAAAGTATTCAGTCAACATCTGTACTTCAGTCAACATGCACCCCCATGAGAAAACATTTAAAAAACATCACAAAACTGTTCTTTGTCAGTCAACAGTCAGTCATGAGAAACACAGACATATTAAAACTATTAAGTTTAAAAGACTGACTTCAATGAAAGACGGATAAATTAATGTTATTTATGTGTTTAACCTCTACACTCGTATGAGAGAAGCATCGAATGTGCTCTGTGGTGCATGAGCCTGCTAGCCTGCTGGGCACTAAGCTACCAGCCCCACATTACAGACCGTAGTTAGCAGTGGTGGACAGTAACTAAGTAAATGTAATTTGTTACTGTACTTAAGTAGGTTTTTGTGTATCTGCACTTTGCTTAAGTTTTTCCATTTTGGGTGACTTTTTACTTTCACTCCACTACATTTCAAAGTCAAATATCTCACTTTTTACTCCACTACATTTTGAGAAATCTGTCGTTCCTTTTGGTTTCTGTGTGTATAAAAACGTAACATGTCAAAACAAAAGAAGCGCAAAGCCAGAGGACCAATCAGGGCACAGTGGTCACTTTGTTCTGAGCTTGTTTTGACCTGTTGGTCATACCGACCCAGTGCAGCACACGATTCCTGAGTTTAAAGCCAGTTTTTATTCAACTTGTAACTAATTTACAAAGTAATCTTAAAGTGAAACTTGTGTGTAAAATTGATTTCAGAGCCACTCGGTTCTCCCTGATGGAAACTGTTTACCTTCAGTGTTTTGTGCTTATGATCATGATTTAATAGATTTAATGATTTAATAGACGTCAGCGTCACTAATTAATGACGTTCTATTAGAAGGCTGGTTTACCAAGAGAGATGCTGGAGGACTTTCACCTGAAATGAGTTCATGAAGCGAGTCTTGTTATAAAACTGATAACAGGACATCAGAGCCAGAATTACTCGTTTAGTACTTTTACTTTTGATACTTAAGTACACTTGAAAGCAAATACTTTTGTACTTTTACTCAAGTGGAGGTCTAGAGTAAGGACTTCTACTTTTACTGGAGTAATATTTTATCTTGGGTGTCTCTACTTTAACTCAAGTACATGATTTGTGTACTTCGTCCACCTCTGGTAGTTAGCTAGGTAAGCTAGCTTAGCTAGTTTCTGCATTTCTGTCATTCAAACACCAGTCAGTCTCTCAACATCTCCCGTTAAAATTTGAGCCCATCATGGTCAGCACAGGTTAGTGAACTGGTCGTACAACAGAGCTATTAACTCGCACGTACGTAGCTAGCTTAGCTAAGATAAGCTAGGTTATTTAACTAACTAACTAGAAACAAGTAATGTTATACACACTAGTTCATTATACCATAAATTTGACACCGTCTCACTTTAAAATTGGAATTTAGCTAAAAAGGTGCTGCACATATTTTGTGAGAGCAGTCAAAAGAACAGAGCTTCGCGTGTCGTGCTCGTCTGGAGGTAAACAGTCATGATGGCCAGAGAACACCAGTGGCCCCCAGAGCTTCAGCTTCATCTTCGTCAGCATCACGGGAGTGATTAAAGTTCCAATGACTGGCAGCAACACAGTGTGTTCGAGTTTGCCGTAAAAAGGGCGCGTTATTCGGCCACTTCTTTGCTTCATGTCCTCGGATTCTTTAAACTGTTCTCTGGCGCTGCAGCCCCAGGCTCCTCCGGCCGCGCTCGGCCGTTTCGGTCGAAACTTTGACCTGCTGTGCAAACGTAGCCTAAAAGAGGTGACTCGCTAGTGAGCTAGTTAGCTAGCTAGCGTTAGCTAACTTAACTGTTAGCAAATAATGCTTATTGTTGTTTTGACATATGAAGAGTTCAACATTCACAAATTACCGAATTGGGTTTGAATAAATATATGATTGAAAACCAGCTTCCAGAAGCGGCTCTAGGTGCGCAGTTATCACGTCCGCGGTGAAACGTTGGTGACGGCTCGGAGCTCAATACGAGTGTAATCTGCTCTCCTCAATACGGGTGGAATCTTCCAGTATATATTTTGCTAAAAAGGTGCTGCACATATTTTGTGAGAGCAGTCAAATAAGTAGAGCTTCACGTGTCGTGCTTATCCTTTTGCCGACACACCACGGAGCCTAGTTTAAGTCCAGGCCAGGCTTCTCTGCTAATCAAAACTAAAATGCACTCTTTAGCTGCTAGTTTAAATTTGACTTACAGTGCAAAAAATTTGACATGTTTGGTAGCTGCAGTAACTTAAAAGAATGGGCAACTGCTACAGTGACATATTTGGAAATTGTTTCCTAGCAATAATTTAAAAGGTCTTACTCTTTGGGCACAGAATGTGATAGGCAGAAATGTGAGGTGATTAAAACAAATGAGTAATGACCCCAATGAGTAAAATCTATCGATTTTCTGCATCGTTGTTGTTCTTTATAAAACATATGTAAATTCTACTTAATGCATCACAGCCAGGGGCGTTGCCTGGGTATGTATTGGGCTCTGCCCAATTAATTATATATATATATATATATATATATATATATATATATATATATATATATATATATATATTTTTTTTTTTTTTTACAATACGTACCCTGATATATAATGTTTAACACTATAATACGGAGTTATATTTTTTTATTCAACAGATTTAAAATTTAACAAAGGGTGCACAAATTCTGCAGAATGACTGTTGGTGACCTAAAGATAGTGAGCTTTTACTAAAGGATCTAACTAATTCCGAAGCTGACTAGTGACAAGCTGCATTTTATTAAGCACACAGTGGGTTTGATCTGTGTGTTTTGATTCGGAGACGTGTGTTTTTAACCAGCTATCAGAGCTCCACAAACAATGTCATCACAGTTTACATAGTTAACTACCGTTACCTTTCTCCTTGAAAAAACGCCGTATATCCATTTTCTTTCACCGTCAGCGACCTGCAACCTGCTGCCAAAAATGGCTAGAGCACATGTGCGCTCCCCCACGGGGGTGGGGGTGGGCTCTCCTCCGCGCCCGCAAAACCAGCAAGCTGATTGGCTGTTTCTCCTGAAAGGCGGAACTTTATCCTTGAAGCGGCACTATGATTGGCGTTAAGAGATTTCCTATTCTCACAGCAGCATTGGCCTCCTCATTAATAGTACAGTTGAGCGAAAAGGTTCGGGGCTACTGGATAATCATTCGGGGCTGAAGCCCCGGAAGCCCACCCCAGGCGACGCCCCTGATCACAGCTAATTTTACTAAACCAAACCTGTTTAAAATGCAATTAATAAAACATTCAAATGTATTGGATTCAGCTCGGTTTGATTTCTAACTGAACAGTCTTTTTTATTATGTAGAGGTTCCTATTAGTTATTTAGATAATATGAATTAACCCCAGTCGCACTTTGTCCAGTGTACATACACTGATAGCAAAGAATTAGCAAACACAGAAGTAGATATGGCTGTGCGTGTGCCTATGGGATTGAAAGGCTTTGTAATAATGTAACAGGAACATGGTGGTTAAATAGTGACATGCTGATTAACTGAAATAAAGAACAAAGACAACAGGTGCTAGACAGAGAAGACTGACCTACATCTTCCTTCAGAAGATGCAGCCACACCATGTTTACATTGTCTTATCATAAAAACATAAGAGCGCATATTTATTAGTGATGCACACATTTATATGCAAAAGTTTGGGTACCCCGTCCATATAAAGAGCAGTTACTTCATATTTGATTACATTAGGCATTAAGACTGGTTGGGCAGGTCAATGAATGTCATTATGAATTGTCAGCTGATGACAGTTTTACAGTGCAATAAAGTCTCTTCAAACCTTGTGTTAACTGTCAACAGCTGTGGTCTCTAGAAGAGGATCGCAACCACTGGAGGATCACAATTTCCACTGTCTGAAATGTCAGTAAGAAATGGCAGCAGTTAAAAGGAACTGTTGAAGTTAAGGTAAGATTTGGATGATCAAAGGAACTCTCGGATAGAACTGCTTATATTCTTGTCAGTAAGGCACAGCAAAACTCTCGTATGATGAAAAAGGACCTGAAGGAAGGTTTAGCTGGCACTGGAGTGGAGGTGTTCCATTGTACTGTGCAACATTAAAGTCAACATCATTAAAGTAGGCAAAAAAACATCTACATCTACCAGAGGCCTTTTGGAAACAAGTGCCATGGATTTGGCCACAATCACCAAAGGTAGGTTTGGGAAAAAAAAGGAGCAGTATTTGATGAAAAGAACACCTTGACAACTGTTCTATCATGCTATGCCGACTGATCTATTAGGTCGACCGATTTATTATGCCTTGGGGTTGTGTGGCAATCAGTGATGAATGAAACGTCTCATGGTTAAATGGTAGAATGGAATTCACTTAGTCCAACAAGAACTTCTTCAAGAAACAGAGGTTCTTGAAGTTCAAGAAGCTGAAATTATTGGAATGGCTCTCACAGTCCTCTGACTTCAGTGGGAATGTAAGGGGTAGATCTTTAAGATCTTTAATTATCTATCTATCCATCTATCCATCTATCTATCTATCTATCTATCTATCTATCTATCTATCTATCTATCATGCACAGTATTAACTTTTCACTAAACAAAATATCATGAGGGACCTTGGAGGGTTAATGTTTTTTTTTTTTCATTAATGTTTGCTTAGCTGGTGTGCTGTTTGCATTTAACCAGTATCCAGTAACGTTTCTAGCAAAGCTATGTAGACAATGTTTCTGAGATTAGATGTTTCTGAGATTACTCAAAGGTCTCCCCATGCCATAGCAGCAACCTAAAGGTTGGCTCATATTTCCAGTAAGGGAACATTTTGACAAGTTATAAAATTGGCCTACTGAGTTGGAGGGGATACCACGTCTTATTTTGGGTCTGGAGTCTCTGACTAGGCAGACACTCTTCTCTCAGAGTTCTCATGTGTCACAGTGTTTAGTTTCTCAGTGAAAGTTTTGTTTTTTTTGTTTGACTTGTTGCCTCATGGGTACCAACAGCATGTCACTTTAAATAAGAACCCTGGAGGGCTTCTTACAGCAAGATTGAACTTGTAGTTTGCACTTCTGTCTGCCAATACACCAGAACAGACATAAAGCTCTGAAATGTTATGAGTGGAACAGCACATCACGAATATCACATCTAAATTCATATTTAAAGCAGGGTAAAACAAGACCCAGTGAGGCAGGTCATGAAGAAGATCTTTAGCTGCTGACTTGGCTGGAATCACGCTAAGCCTTTTAAATGCAGTGGCCTAATTAACATTAGGGTATGTGTCGATGTTGTTCTCCTGAAGTGTGCTGAGTTACAAGGCTAATTAATTCTATAATTAAACAGATGTCTCAGGTTGGCTGTTGTTGGCTGAGGGTGTCTGTTTAGCTAATATTTTTTTAAATATGTTTAACAGCATTTTGGCAATTTATTCCAGGTTATGTTTTCCTACCCTAAGTTTGTGTGTACTGAATTTAGAGATATTTATGCATTTGGATGTGCGACTAGAACATGCTGGTGCTAATATTATGACTGTTCCAGGCTATGTCAAATAGGTTTGTAGGTCCAAATATGTGTATGCTTATATGTAGTCATAAGTATTTTATACATTATCATTTTCTGATTTCTCTTTATCTCCAAAATTATAACTTTACAGGAGAAGGAAAAAATCTACCTTACTTTTAATGTAAGTCAGTGGAACCAGAATGTTGTGAGCCATTTCTTTTGGTCCATTCATCATGAAATTTACAGACAATGTAAAGGGCAACCAGTATTTTCAAATTATGCCAAAAACTGAAAAATTACAAAAATGAAGATGCCTGGTTTCGTTTCAACAGTAGCAATATGTAAATGACTTCCATTTCTATTTGCCTCATTCAACAAGCAGTCTGAGCTGACACTCTATATAAACTCAGTGTGAATGAGCAAAGCTAAATAGGTGGATGTATGCAAATATGTCAGTTTTTGTGACATCACAGAAACAGCTCTTTCAAAATTGGCTGTTTTTACTGCTTAGTTTTGATGTATGGACTGGGTATTGAACTGTATGAACTGTGTTTACATACTACATATAAGTCTTCTATTAAAAAAAAATAGTTTTCTTTGCATTTTAATTGCATTAAGCTTCAAAAATATGTGCTTGCATTTACATACAGTGAGTCCAAGAAGTATTTGATCCCTTGCTGATTTTCTTTATTTGCCCACTAATAAAGACACTATCCTTCTGCACTTTTAATGGTAGATATATTCTAACATGGAGAGACAGAATATCAAGACAAAAATCCAGAATATAATTTTAAAGAATATATTTTAATTAATTTGTATTTCAATGAGGAAAATAAGTATTTGATCCCTCTTGCCAAACACACTCAATACTTAGTGGCAAAGCCTTTGTTTGCAAGCACAGCGGTGAGACGTTTGTTGTAGTTAACCACAAGTTTAGCACACACACCAGGGGGAATTTTGGCCCACTCTTCTTTGCAGATCCTCTCTAAATCACGAAGGTTGGTGGGCTGTCGCTTGGCAACTCTGACCTTCAGCTCCCTCCATAGATTTTCGATCGGATTGAGGTCTGGCGACTGGCTGGGCCACTCCATGACCTTAATGTGATTTTTCTTGAGCCAATCCTTTGTTGCCTTTGCTGTATGTTTAGGGTCGTTATCATGTTGGAAGACCCAACCACGGCCCATTTTCAGATCCCTGGCAGAGGGGAGGAGGTTGTCCCTCAGGATTGTGCGGTACATGGCTCCATCCATCTTCCCAGTGATGCGGTGAAGTAGCCCTGTACCCTTGGCAGAGAAACACCCCCAAAACATTATGCTTCCACCTCCATGCTTGACGGTGGGCACAGTGTTCTTGGGGTCATAGGCAGCATTTTTCTTCCTCCACACATGGCGGGTGGAGTTGAGGCCAAAAAGTTCAATTTTGGTCTCGTCTGACCACAAAACCTTCTCCCAATAACTTGGTTCATCTTTCAAATGATCATTGGCATACTTGAGGCGCGCCTCCACATGTGCTCCCTTCAGCAGGGGTACCTTTCGGGCACTGCAGGATGTGAATCCATTGTTGCGCAAAGTGTTGCCAATTGTTTCCTTGCAAACTGTGGTCCCAGCTGCCTTCAGGTCATTTGCTAACTCCTGCCGAGTGGTTGCAGGACGATTTCTGACCGTTCTCAGCATCATTGCCACCCCACGAGGCGAAATCTTCTTTGGAGTACCAGGCCGAGGTCTGTTGATTGTCATGTTATACTCTTTAAACTTTCTGATAATTGCACCAATAGTTGTTACTTTCACATCCAACACCTTACTAATCTTTTTGTAGCCCATTCCAGCTTTGTGAAGGTCAACAATTCTGACTCTGAGGTCCTGTGACAGCTCTTTGGTTTTACCCATGTTGGAGACTTGAAATCTGTGTGATCTGTCTGATTCTGTGGACAGGTGTTTTTCACACAAGTGATTAGTGAGAACAGGTGGCTTCAGGTCAGGTAACAAGTTGATTGGGAGTGTCTAACTGGTCTGTAAAAGCCAGAACTGCTAATGAATACTAAGGGATCAAATACTTATTTCACTCCATGAAATACAAATCAATTAATATATATTCCTTAGATTTATTTTCTGGATTTTCTTTTTAATATTCTGTCTCTCCATGTAAGAATACATCTACCATTAAAAGTATAGAATGATCATGTCTTTATTAGTGGGCCAACGAAGAAAATCAGCAAGGGATCAAATACTTCTTGGACTCACTGTATATCTGCCTATTCAACATGCAGCAGGTTAGTTCCACCTATTCACACTGAAGTTATAAGGAGTGTTTCAGCCCATAGTGCTTTTTAAATGAGCTACAATACATTGCTGCTGATCAGGATAAGTTTACCTTAGAAAGACAGTAACAAAAACAGCCTGCTATTCTAAAACATAGGAAAAGGTTGGAAAATGGATATGGAAAAATAAACTATGACTGTTTTTGGTACATAAACCTACACAAACCATACAAGCGGACATCAAGAGAAAAATAAAATAGAAGAACACACATCTCACACATCTTCATGCAACTAATTTTATGCTGGTCTCTGTTTATCAGAACAAAGTACAGTCATGCTCCTCTGATAAGAACTATCTTTACAAGATAAGTTTGTTTATTTCAAATGACAATATCAGCACTGATCTTATCATGATGAATAAAATAAGCCATATAAAGATATAAAGTACTGAATGTTATCTTGGAGTGTTAACTGCATTCAATATCTATGGTGCACATGTAACCCCTCCTCGGATTTAGATTCCTGAGATAGATTGTGCCAGCTGTAAGCATCCATCCACCCATTCATCTATCCAGCCATCGTTATCCGCTTGTCCGGGTCTGGGTCGCAGGCGCAGCAGCCTAAGCAAAGAGGCCCAGGCCTCCCTCTCCCCCGCCACCTCCTCCAGCTTTTCCGGGGGATACCGAGGCATCCTTACCAGATGCCCGAACCACCTCAACTGGCTTCTCTCAACGTGGAGGAGCAACGGCTCTACTCTGAGCCTCTCCTTAATCGCCAAGCTTCTCACCCTATCTCTAAGGGAGAGCCCGGCGACCCTGTGGAGAAAGCTCATTTCGGCTGCTTGTATCCGTGATTTCATTCTTTCGGGTCACTACTATCAGCTGTAAGCAATGGAGCTTATACAATGCAATTGACTATCTTCTCATTATGAGAGAAGGTTGACAAGTTTTTACTGGTAATGACACACTAACCAAAGTGATATCTCTCTTTAAATGTGTTACAGTCAAGCACTTAGCCTTTTCCCCAGAGTACCTTGAGGCGCTTGATAGTGCTACATGGCTGTGCACATTTGCCTTTGCTTTTTCTATTAGAGGCGCTACAGATGGCATGTGCACAGATAGACTCCACGATCTGCCCTTAGGCCTCAGAAGTGCCACCTTGGTGTGGAGTAATTGTATTTTAATATGCTGTTGTTCAAGATCTGAGGAACAGCTTGGGTCAGTTTGGGCATATCTGTGCACAGACATTTTGGGGGGAGGGGATCAAGGGAAACATGAACGTATACATTCATAATACATGAATGTATTAAACTGAATTTTATTCACAGTATGTTGTACAGTCAAGAGAGCATTAAGAGTTTTTCCAAAGGCAGCTAAAAGCACTGATTTTACTGTCTATGTTTGGATGTGTACCCCAGTCGCCAACATGCAAAGCCATAGCATTACTCAGTATACTATCATGACATGTTATTTAGTTATAACATATTATATTATTAACATAATATATTTAATGGCTCTGCTGAGTTTTAACAGTAATGAAAACTTTTATTGTTATTAAGACCTCTTACTGCAGACATTATGCTGCATTGTCGTTTAAAATAACCACATTATGGAATGTGGAATTTCAGTATGACATATTGGTGGCATGTGATAGGTTGGAGTTACTGAGGAGAACTACAGGTTGTCAGTGCTGCACCCAAGAACAATGAATCTTGTAGAACCCAAGCCAACAAGCTCTATTCCCGGTGTGAAGCTGAGCCTCACTGAAACAGATCTTGAAGAATGGTGGAGGCAATTTAAAATAGTTATTGTACACAACAACCAAGAGGGTACTTGTATATAAATCTACTAGTCGGCGCTGTGGGCAGCAGTCAGCTAGTCGAGGGCAGTGCCTATATTTAGTAATGAAACACAGCGACAGAAAAAAATAGCAGTGAACAGTAAAGAGGAGACTCCAGTTTCTGCAAACACAAAGCCTAAAGTGGAAATACTATACAGATTGAAGCAATAATATCCCTTGCTGAAATATAGTCTTACAAGAAATCCATGTAGGTTTTGAGAACCACCTACTTTCATTGGAAAGGCCCATGTGTCAAGCAAAATTACCAATAATAGACTAGTTAATATATATGCAATGAAAACAAACCCACATGGCATACTGGCCACTGAGGATATCTTGTTTACTTGCTACTCATGGAAAATATTTTCTCATTCAAACTACATAGCATTCTTCAATAGCATTTAAAAAGGGGGTAGCACGTTTCAGTCCACTGATATTACATTTACAATTGTTGCAATTGCAAATATTACAATTGCTTGTTACTAGCACTTTGGCTTGCTAACTAATCATTATTTTTCAGATTGATGAAACCAGAATGCTCTCAGTTTATATCAATACCTACTGTAGTAAGAACTAGTCAACTACTTTATAACTACCTCTGAACTTGTTGACTAGAAAAAAATAGTCATGCCACCCCTATAAACAGTGAATTGATTATGACTTAAGTTACCCCCATAAATAAAAAAAACAAAGCAAAAAAACACCAGACAAATAAAAACAGTCCTGGCTTTTATAAAACCATATGCCACATTAATTACAGGAGTAAATGAGTTATGTCACGAACAGTACTTTTCTGTTAATTGCTGAACACACAGTGGAATGGAAAATAGAAAATTAGAAGTCAAGTAAGAAAACAAATTTATGCTTGGACCCCTACAATTACTTATTGAATTACACAGCATTCAGTCACAATTTCCATCGGTTCTCTGGCAAAATGTTGCACTAAAGTACATTTATCTCAGGCAGACAGTTCAGTGTGAAGTCTGCCTCGCTTCCTAGAAGTGTCAATACTCTTCTGACTAGAAGTGGATGAGACATGTTTTGACTACAGCTTCAAGGACCAGGCACTGAGGGCAGCATAACAGGGTTATATGCCAGCAAGTACCTCAGCCACTACGAATTTTAATCAAAAATCCTTTCCAACAATATAATAAGAGACAGTGGGGGGGCTACTCTACTGAAGCCCTGAATGACCATGTACACGTTTTTTTCTGTAACAACTAGTTGTTTTCATTTATTTTCTTAAGATCTTGTGATATTTAGGTCATTATCACAGTAAAAACATATGTTGCTTTCTCGAGATCTCTAGTTATTTATATGATTATCATGACATAGTGGAATGAAATTTGTTTTATGTTGTTATAATACCTTATATATCTTGAGAGCTTGAGAAAAGAACATTTGTTGTGTTGTGAGAATCATACAATTAATCAAGATCTCAAGAAAACAAATCAAAATATCTCTGAAACTGAGGAAAAAAAACATGCAAATCCTTGGCACTTTGAGAAATAAAGATTCTGTGCAGGTACATTTGTAGTTCATCAAGGTAGAAACAATATAAATGTGCCATCAAAGGTACAACAGTAGTTTTAGGTTCAATTGTGTACATTAAAGCTTTTGTACCTTTTCATAACCTAATGTTTTAATAAAGAACAATAAAATAAAGAGCCTGGAGACAAGATGGGGTGTGTGGAGTCAATACAGCTTAGAAAACATAATTTCAATGGATTATGGTACAATTATATTCTTTGACTTAAGGTACTGAGAAATACCCTTGAGGGTCCCACCTCAGTGACCAGAGGGGTACTGCCCCAGTCACAGTTTAGTGCCTTTATTTCTGAGAGTGTAGGGCGTCTGCAAAGGCACAGTATGTATGAGAACATCACTATGCTGGACATCACTATGCAGGCAAATAAACAGCAATGACAATTATAAAACACACACATTTTCATATCTCAATGGCTTAAGTTTTATAGACCCTTGTACTGAGAATTTATCTAAGGCAAAGTAAATATTGATTAAATGACTTTTATATGGCTCACACTGAGGCTGCCAGACGCCAGAACACAAACATCTGATAGTCACACTCTTTCTGTTCTAATGCCAATCTGTCTGAAACTCCATTGTGAGGGCAGTCAATGAGTCCGAGACACTTTTTGCCCTTTTCACTTTCATATCCTCCTCTCTGCTTCAGTAGCACGACAACACTTCAAGCTAATGTTCTCTATTTGGGGGTTTATTCTATCATAATTGGCCAAATTGATGCCATTACCATTTGAAGAGGCTGCATAAAGGAATTAGTTTTTAGATAAAGGCTGGCAGGTCAGTCTTCCCCATGTTCCGGAGGAGAAAAAATGGCAGCAGCAGCTGGGTTACCAAGGTTACAGCCAGCACTTCATATGGTAGGTAAGCAAAGCCCAGAGGGAAAAAACTGAATTAATTTCACTTTGGACCTCCATTCCAGCACAGACAGAGGTGGCATGATAGGGCCAGCCCCGTCGGGCCTGATTGGATGCCATTCGCTTGATAAGCTTGACAGGAGAGCGCAGAGGGAAAATTGCATCCTCCTGATGGTCTGATCCTCGCAGTGATCAAATGCGACAGAGCAACTTTGACCCCGGAACATCAGGCTTTATTACGTGCAATAGTTTCTCATTGGGATGTTCACTAGTGCTGGGAAAAGGTGCATCTGAAGCCAGTGCCATGACAGTCGATACACTGGAAAAACAAATGGGTCTGTCTAATGGAGCTTTTGCATGGACACGTCAGCCTGTGTCTTCTCATCATCATTTGGGAATGTGAAGTTCAGTGCCATTTTCTAGTTTTAACTGAATAGAAAAGAAGCAGTAATTGGAAAATAGGGAAAGTTCATTTTATGTTAGTGTCAGATCCTCTTCGACTAAAGGTTTGCTAATGTATAATAGCAATGTTTTGTTCTGGTTAGCTCCAGCCACCAATGCATACCTTTGTAGCAAATACTGCAAGGCTGGAAACATTGCAAGGAACATTACAAAATTCTGTTTAATCTATTCATTTTATTCAGAGTCATATGCAAACGTTAGGGGGCCCCTGGTGAAATTACATAGTTTATTAATTTTCAAAGTCAAAATAAGTACAAGTTCCCTATACAGAACACACATTTTATTGCACAGGTACTGCTTATTGGCTGAATGTAACAAATGGGGGGTGGGACATTAAATGTGACATGCAGAAATTATGGCACATTTTAACATTTTAAATTTTATGTTTTAGAAAATGTCATATTTAAGTTTGTTCTCGGTTGAGCAAAAGTTTACTTCTTTTAAGGGGTTAATGGCACCTACTATTAATATTACAGTGGAATACTGTATGTCAGAATGGCTAGTTGAACAAGTGAAGCTGTTGAGTTACAATACAAGGCAGCATTTCTAAGATAATTTTACAGATTTTTACCATCATTGATAAAAAAATGATTTATGATTTTTTATTTGCTCTGCACATTTAGTCAACATTATGTTATAACCTAAACATTTGCATATGACTACATATTATTACATTATTACAAAGATTACGTTGCTGTAGGTAATCAAAACTAAATGAGTTGGAAACCACAGCAAATTTGCCACCATGCAAATGTTGATGATTCCATGCATGACTACATGAAAAACTACACTTAATGTATTCTAAAAGTGACCTTTCACACACATACAAAATCAACATAATTTGAAATGAACAATGTAGTAAACAAACTCTAAATACTGGATGGTCATTTTAGCATAATTTCATCCTCAATGTTATACAACATGCTCAGTCACTTTAGATTCATCTATAGCTTTGTTCATCATTCTAGAAACATCTCACATTTCAGCATTTTTTTACAGCTTCACACTGATTGCTGATTAAAACGTGTGATATTACATATTAGAATATGTATATTTTATATAGTACTGTGCGAAAGTCTTAGGCACCCAGGACACATTTTCAAAATCTATTTATTTGTGTAGTTTTTGTTTATTTGCTGAGAAAAAGTGTTATTTGAATAAACAAAATTGATAGAATATTAATTGACAGTGATTTGTATATATATATATATATATATATATATATATATATATATATATATAAAGAATAGTGATTTTCTGGATGTTAGTCTGTTTGTTTAACCACTTTCAAACCTCTCCTTGAGGAAGTCCAGTATTATATGTAGTTAAAGAGCAACTCCTGGTTTGACCAATCAGTGCTTCAGTAAATTGTGCTCATGATGTAATTGATGATATTAACAAGTCTCTGTGGCGGCTGTGAAGGTGTCAAGGAAAAATATGGACCCAAAAAATTCTTGTTACTTTTTATTGTTTTTATGTTTATTTGAATTATGAATATGACTTCATTCTAATGTATATTGTGATAAACTGACTGCTGGGGTAAATTGTTTTAAAAATTTGCTTAGATGCCTAAAACATTCGCACAGTACTGTATATGCATGTTTAACCTAATTTGTTCTAGATTATTGAAAATATTGGTTCTAATCTTTTGAACTATAGTGTAAATGTGCTGAAGCAAATAAAAAGACATAAAATGATGTCTCTACAAAAGTGTATATACCTATACAGTGTGAGGTCCGATATGTTCTATTTTTTTGTCTCAGCCTACTTCAGCAGCCAACAAATCAGCATTGCTCTGACGCACACATGTACACAGGCTTCCTTCGGAATGAGCATGCAGACCGTCACTGGCACGCTGTTTCACGCACGCTGTGTGCTTGATGATCTGAGTGCTAATGACTTCCCTTCTGCCTTTGCTGTCTGCATGCTACCTCCAGCAAAGGTGATACACAATTGTTACCAAACATCATATGGATTCATGTTTTTGTATAACCACCAAATCAATGTTTTCTCTGTCACTCATGTTGCACTTATTTTAGAGTTGTAGCCAAATCAATAGGAGTAATTATTAATTGCAGTATTGGATCAATAGAAAAAATAACATACCACCAACCCCATTACTATGATTGTCAGAGTGGCTTGTTTTGAAATGTACCATCAAACACAACTACATTTGTTATTATTGCAGCTGTGAATTATCATCATCAGTGTAATTGCAGTCTAAACTGATGTCGGGCCACCAATTGCAGCTATAACAGCTTCAACTCTTCTGGGAAGTCTTTCCACATTCCCAGAAGCTGGGCTGATTAGATCCAAACTGACACACCTGCGGCAGCGTTTTGTCACACCTTTGTAGAGGGGTGACTGGTACGGTACGTAGCCCAGGTGGGTATTCGAACAAAAAGAAAACAAAAGGAAAAGAAAAGGAAAAAGAAAAGAGGGCTAAAAGAATAAACGGCCCCAAAACTACTGAAAATACAAAAAGAGGTTTGAGCTACAAACTGCTCCAAGCTCTAGAAAAGGTGTTTGCTCCATCAAGAGCAGACAATAGAAACATAAAGTCTACCTTCCCTCCATACTTAGAGGAAGTGAATTTTGTTTTCTCATTCTTTTATTTCACCTTTCTACTTCAGCCTTTGTTTAAGCATGCTGCTTTCTGCATTTCTTTTGTTTGCCGTTTTTCCCACCTCTTCATTTCCCCTTCCTTGAGGTGTTTTACCCATTGTCACTTGTACTTCCCGGTGATCCAGTGGTAACTCCACGGGCTGCTGATCAGTACATCGGCAGTTCGAACCTGGCTCTGGGTCACCTCAACTGCAACGACCCCAACTCACGTTCCATTGCCCAAATAAATTAATTTAACACTCTTTCTCAATGGTTTTCATTTCTGCACTTGGGTCCGCCTCCCCGCCATCCCGTAATATCAGGAGTGTATTTATGGGAATTTTTGACCATTCTACCAGGAGCGCATTTGTGAGGTCAGACACTGGTGTTAGACAAGATGGCCTGGCTCGCAATCTCCACTCTAATTCATCCCAAAGGTGTTCTATCGGGTTGAGGACAGGACTCAGAGGTGCAGGCCAGTCAAGTTCTTCCACACCAAACTCGCTCATCCATGTCTACATGGACGTTGCTTTGTGCACTGGTGTGCAGTCATGTTGGAACAGGAAGGGGCCATGCCCAAACTGTTCCCACAAAGTTGGGAGCATGAAATTGTCCAAATCTCTTGGTTTGCTGAAGCATTAAGAGTTCCTTTTACTGGAACTAAGAGGCCAAGCCCAACTTCTGAAAAACAACCCCACACCATGATCCCCCTTCACCAAACTTTAAACTTAGCACAATGCAGTCAGACAAGTACCATTCTCCTGGCAACTGCCAAACCCAGACTCATCCATCGGATTGCCAGACAGAGAAGCATGATTGGTTGCTCCAGAAAACACGTCTCCACTGCTCTATAGTGCACCACTGTATTTGACACATTGCATTGCGCTTGGTGACGCAGCCGCTCGGCCAATCAAACCCAGTCCATGAAGGTCTCTACACTGATCTAGAGCTAATCTGAAGGCCACATGAAGTTTGGAGGTCTGTAGTGATTGACTCTGCAGAAAGTTGGCGATCTCTGCACACTATGTGCTTCAGCATTCGCTGACCCTGGTCTGTCATTTTACATGACCTACCACTTCGTTGCTGTGGTTCCCAATTGCTTCCACTTTGTTATAACACCACTGACAGTTGACTGTGGAATAAATTGTAGTGAGGAAATTTCATGACTGGACTTGTTGCACAGGTGGCATCCTATCACAGTACCACGCTGGAATTCATTGAGCTCCTGAGAGCGACCCATTCTTTCCCAAATGTTTGTAGAAGCAGTCTGCATGGCTAGGTGCTTGGTTTTATACACCTGTGGCCATGGAAGTGATTGCAACACCTGAATTCAATGATTTGGATGGGTGACTGAATATTTTGGCAATATAGTGTAGATGCACCTAGACAATTAGTTCTACAATTAGACTGTAGCCCACCTGTTTCTGTGTAAACCTTCTTAGCCCCCCTTTAGCCTGCTCTTCAACAGTTAGGACCATCCCTGAGACCTCCACAGAGCAGATATTATGGTGGATGTGGCATGTTAATGTGTGTTGCACTGGTATGAGTGGATCAGACAGTTCACTCCTACCTTGTTGGTCCACCTTCTAGATGTAAAGTCAGAGATAATAGCTCATCTATTTGGGTGATAGCTCATCCAAAAGCAGCACAGTTTGCATTGGTCATTCCTCTAGTCCTTCATCAGTGGTCACAGGATGCTGCCCACAGGATGTTATTGGCTGGATATTTTTGGTTGGTGGACTATTCTCAGTCCAGTACTGATACTGAGGTGTTTAAAAACTCCAACAGGACTGCTGTGTCTGATCCACTCAAACCAGCACAACACACACTAACACACCACCACCACATCAATGTCGCTTCAGTGTTGAGAATGATCCACCACCTAAATAATACCTGCTCTGTTTTGGTCCTGTGGTGGTCCTGACCATTGAAGAACAGACTGTAAGGGGGCTAAGAAAGTATGCAGAGACACAGATGGACTACAGTCTGTAATTGTAGAACTACAAGCTGCACCTCTATGAGTGGAGCTGATGAAATGGAAAGGTATATTTAATGAAGTGGCTGGTTGGTGTATTGCCTTGGCTATTGTTTAAAATATGTTTCTGTCAGGTGGTTAACTCAGCCTCAGAAAGTTTTTCGTGGCAACACAGCCTCTTTAATGACAGGTATAATTCATATATGTTGAGGGGCTAAATAGAGTAGAGGTTAAAGGTGCAGTATATAATTTCACCCCAATACACTTTTTGTCAAATTCATTGAACATCTCACAGTCCCCTGGCTGTCTGTTCTGTGTGTGCACTGGAAAAAATCTGGTGTTCATACACAGCCCTGGCACTGAAAATAAGAAGCAAACAAAGTGGTTTGGAACGAGTTACACAACACTATTCCAGTCAAACGGGCGAAGGGGAGGGGCTACATGCTGAACTCCACTCATCGTCAAGAAGTAGAGATGGCCAAGAAACAGCCAAAGAGGAAAAGATCTGCAGCACAAAGCTTGAGAAAGAAGTTCTTAGATCAGGCAAGGGTGTTTTAATGGTGGAGGGACCTTCGAAGGTTCCTGTTCCTATTCACATTTTTGGGTTCCACTCTTAAATTTTGCAGCAGTTTCTTTCTGTCACAAGAATGTGACTGCTGCAGTATTCATGGAGTAACGTGGAATGTGAAAATTCTAACTAGAAGGGGAGCTGCTGGAATGGAACGGCTGCCATTTAAGGTGGAGTGGCTTGAAAAGGGATGAGGAGGTTGCACTGTTTCAGCTTGACAGGTGGGCAAAATGAACATATTTTTGCTTTTTCACAGAACCAGTGGGTCAGTATTTAAGATGGGATGTGAAAATTTGAATTAGAATCTGAGGTGCTGGAATTTAACGGCTGCCATTTAAGGGGGAATGGGAAAATTCAGCTTAATTAAGAGTTGAATGGCATGAAAAGGGATGATGAGGCTGCCCTGTTTTTGCTTGACAGGTAGGCAAAATTAACTTATTTTTGCTGTTTCACAGAACCAGTGGGTCAGTATTTTTTGTCTCATTTGCTAATGTTTGTGATAGCGACTGGTTAGCTTTGCAGCAGTAATTGTAGTGACAGTTCGCTAACCTAGCTGACATTAGTTACATTACTTGCTGTGTTGCTGATGCTCTAATGTTGTCATATTTCTCTGCACAGTGTTTACAAAGGGTTTTATGGCCACAAAGATCTAAAAATCGTTTGCTGTCCAAGTGTAATTCACCTTGGCAACGCACGTGGGGGACAGAGCTTCTAAAGAAGCATTGAAGGACGGGGTGCATTTGTTTTGCTGCTTAATTCAAATATCAACAGTTGTTCTCCAGAATTGTTTACTGTACCTTTATCACCACAGCTTTCTTAGCTGGAGGTTTTGCTGGGGTAGAAATGCCAACATTTTAGGCTTTGGGAAAGGCTATGTTTAACAGGGGGAGAGCCCTCAGATGCTACAGGTACCCTTATGGTTAATGAGTATTGTTTACTCTCTGCTGTTGTTTACTCTCCATTTCTGTAAGGCACAGTTAGCTCAGCCTGACCCAGGGAATAAAACTAATTGGGAAAATGTACACAATTTTCCACTTATAGCTGTTGTCAGAAAAAAAACCTTGCATCTCCAAAATGATAACTTTACAGGAGAACAAAAAAACTTACTTTACTTTTCATGTTAGTCAGTGGAACCAGACTTTTTTTCAAGTCATTTCTTTTGGTCCACTCTATATAAATCTTACACACCCTGTAAAGGACAACAGGCTTTTTCAAGATACAGTTGATTAGGCAAGACATCTTTGGTGTCCAGTTTTTTCCACAAACTAGCCACCAATAAAATGTCTTTAAGAGAACATCTCATTCCATAATGTCATAATGTGCTTATTATAAACAAGTAAATATAATGTGAGCAGTAAGGTCTGCGCATTCTTAAAATCAAGTTTATTTAAATCCAAAGCAGAAGGTGAAGGCAACATGGACCTCCTAAAGACATTTTATACATCACATATGTAGAACAGAGGTTGCACCACAGCCTTGTATGCTGGAGGCTGGGAAACGATGCCTCACTTTGACAGACACGCTAATATTTTGCCTGCTCTTGGAAAGACATTGACACATGATTAGGGTCTCACTGGACAAGACCATCTGCCATATCATTGTCAATTTAGTTCATGTTTATGTTGCCTTTGTTTCCCCTTGAGCCCCTGTCCCTTGAAATGTCTGTGCTCAGACCTGCTTATGTTAGAGTTATTGCTCCTGTTTTGATATATTTTTCAAATGCATTACTAGAATTACTAGAAGGAATGTTTCAGTGGAAAATCCACTTATTCCAGATGTAATTGATCATCCAAGGTAGGTTTTGTGTCCTAATTTTGCTTCCTTGGTTAAGTGCTATGAGGCTGACACTGACATCCCCAAAACTTCTCTCAACCCGTTCAAACCAGTTATACTCAAGTATGTCCATTAAGACATTGTGAGCTATAAAAATGAACAAAACTCCTCCATGTTGCCAAACACTAAGCAGCCACTTTAGACAACAGGTGTTGTGCTGAATTCTGACTCCTCTTAGCAGATTCAACACAACAGCTGTTGTCTACAGTGGTTGCTTGCAGTGTTTGACCACACAGAGAAGTTTTGTTCATTTTTATAGCTCACAGTAATTCACACAGTGCATTACACTATCTGGAGGAGTCTGACTCTGGATGACTCCTAATAAAGACCTGGATGTAGTTTAAGAGACGTTTTGGGGTTTACAGAGAAGATTTACGTGACTACTGACTTACATTGTTTTGCAATGTTAACTTTGTAGCTTTAGCCCTAAACAAAGGAATTTTGGACACCAAACATGTTTCAGCGTAATGACTACATCTACATTTGCATTCTATTTAGATTGACTTTTGATTTTTATGGCTTGTTTCAATGTCAATGGCAAAACCAACAATGTGGCAAAAATACTGTATAAAGGAAGAGTAATATTGAACTACACACTGTATTAACTACCACTGTTGATAACGGTGACTTCTAATGCTTAATAGTCTAAATGTAAAAAGTTATAACACCACAATGTCATTCTCTCTGTTTTTTCCCAGATCTCGCAGATCAGTTGGTCATGGCTGAGTTGTGATCAATGGGCTATAATTACTCAGAGTTATGTAAAAGCAGTCACATGCTAAAAATATGAGTGGGCCTTTCAGGACACTGTTTGCTTTAGCGCTGACCAGCACTGAGCAGAGGTCACACTCCCCATCGGTCAGAGAACTGCGGGTGCTGTTACCTCACGTTCGCACAAAACCGTTCAGAGGAGCATTCCAGAGGATTCTTTCACTGCTGCACTGACTTGAAATGATGCCTTGATGCAGCCGTGTGTGGTTGTTGCTCACGAATGAACTCCTTTCGACTTGAATTTGCATTACGATCCCCTATGATTTTTCAGTGCTCTTGTAATATATTCACTAACATTCAAGAGTTTGGAATCACTTGTCATACCATATTTTTGTTATTTCATACACAATAATAATTCTTCAGCTGTACTATTCAGCTTTCTGTGTTATTTTAGAATCATCTACACTCTTAAAAAAGATGGTTCTTCAAGGCTTCTTTATAGAAATGGTTCTTTAAAGAACCCTAAACACTCCGACAACCATTTGCATGATTAAAGAGTTCTTTGCACCGAGTTCAACTGGAACAAGCCTGATATTGTAACAATAGACAAACCTTTTTTGGTGCTATATAGAGCCCTTTTCAAAAAGCTTCTCTATATAACCATCCACATTCTCCATCAGTCTGAAGAATCCTTTCACGATGCAGATTTCCTCCAAATTTAGTGGTGACAGCTTTCCGATGTAAGGTGATGTACCTGTAAAGACTTTAAAGCTAATATTATGCCTGTGGTTGAGAGCTGGCACATTCAACACAGGATGTTCCTGCAAACTTGTTGAGAGGTTGAACCGGACACTTCATTATCCCACGTATATGTGAGATCATTTCTTGGAACACGAAGCTGTTTCACTCATTACAGGAAGTAAGGCTTTGAACTGTGCTTAGCTGTAACAGTAGCCACATGCTCTGGCCATTTAGGATGTCAAGGAGCTGAGTCACAGAATCAAAGGTGTTTCTAGTAATGGCTAAGGGTACGACTTTAAGTTGGCCTTTAGACACTGCAACAGATGATATCTTGGCAAGTGAAAGCTTCTAGCATTGCATGTGTAGGAAATATATCCATGTCTCATTAAGAGATGATTGCAAGATTGTTATTTTTAGATTATTCGCACAGTCAAGTGTAAAGGTTAAGTACCTTATGTTTTGTTGATTTTATGTGCGAAAATAAGTTAGTACATCCTCTATAGAGACGAAACTTGCATATGGCATTTTCTGCAAATAACAGGGTCAATTTTTTATTTATTTGTTGTAGTTAACATAAAATAAAATATGACATAACTTTTCCACATACCATTTTACACTTACATTTTACAGTTATTTTTATCCAATGTGTTAAGTTAAGCAAATAAACAATAACTGTGCATTAAATTGTGCAGATGTGTGGTCTCTGCACAGGATGTGTAAAACTATTTTCACTTCAAGTTCAACAAAAATGGAATATGATGAGGAGTGCATAAAATTCCATACGACTGTATTTCTACACATTTTTACTAATTGTAAGTGCACTAATTAAGTAAAACAAATGGCCTAGTTTATAACAAAATAAGGTTTTTAGGACAACAACGATGGAGAACTGCAGAGCATCAGCTTAGAGACGAAAGCAGCTACTTAAATAGAGGCATTACATCTAATATCTCCCATTATGAGACTGTTGTAATAATATTACAAGGTTATTCAACCTATATCTGGACGTATTTCTTATATAATGTTATCTTAAAGGGTCACTCTGGCCAAAATGAAAAATGTAACCATTGCTACATCTGTTGTAAACATGCATACCTGCAGATTTCCTGATGTGAAAACTAGGAAAACCCCCACTTTTGATGATGCATCCTGAAGATGGGTGGAACCTTTGAAAACCTATAACTGCTTGTACAACTGGATGGGCTGTGAAATGCTTTGAAATGCTTCAAATTGGCATTACTATGGAGAGAATGGACAGACTAAATATGGCAAGGTAGGTAGATACTTTACTTAGGCTTCTTTTCTCTGACTAAAAGCATTCATCATAAAATTGTCCTCAAATTATGTAGAAAAATTATTATTTTTTGGACAGTAACAGTGTATTACTTGATTTAAACTTTCATTGCAAGTCAAATTGTCCTGACTGTCTGTGCCAAATCCCATCTGCCGTTGGATCATAGATTTCCTGGCAAACAGGAGAGAGCAGGTGCGGCTGGGAAAACACGTGTCAGACCCCCGGACCCTAAGTGCTGGAGTTCCATAAGGCTGTGTGCTCTCACCCTCTCTCTTCAGTCTACACAAATGACTGTCTCTAAGGAACCAGTTGTGGAGATCCTGAAGTTTGCAGATGACACCACTGAGGTGGGCCTTATAGCCAACAGTGATGAGTCGGCTTACAGAAAGGAAGTCGAGCAGCTGGTCTCCTGCTGCTGAACATGCAAAACAGTGGAGATGGTGGTGGACTTCAGACACAATTCCCCCTCCTTACCCCCTCAACATCAATGGCTCTGTGGTTTCCACTGTTGAGTCACTCAGGTTCCTGAACACCACCATATCCAGGGATCTGAAGGAGGAGAGGAACATGCTCTCCATAGCCAAGAGAGCACAGCAGAGAATGTCCTTCCAGAGACAGCTGAAGAAATTGAACCTGCCACAGACCCTGATGTTCCAGTCCTACACAGCGATCATCAAGTCCATCCACACTTCATACATAACCATCTGGTTTGTTTCCTCCACCTCACAAGAATGAGCCAAACTCCAGCACCTAATCAGGACAGTGGAGAGGACCATTGCATATAGTCCATCAAACACTTCCGGACATTTACAACAGCATGGTGATCAAGCACGCTGACAAAATAACAGCTGACCTCTATCATTCTGGACATCTCCTCGTCCAGTCAGTTCCCTCTGGTAGAAGATTCAGGACCATCAAAACCAGCACAAGCAGACATGCTTTCAGCTTTTCCCCCAGAGCTGTAGTTCTCATTAACCACAGTGGACACCTCATACTTTAAACCTAAACCAACAAACCTCTTTAGCATATTACAGCACAACTTAAAGCTTATTTGCACAGCTGTACACGTTAAATTCTTACAAATGTCCATATATGTTTTAAACTTTTTCTACTTAGATCTATATATGCATCGATATCCATACCTGCACATGTACATTTATTCACATATCTCTTAGCTCCTCTCCATGGTTCTTTATTATTTATTCCTTATTCTGGGTTATATTTATTGTGTTTGTATTTTAATTTTCTGTTAGTTCAATATTTCCTAAAAGTCTGTGTGCTTGTTCGGTCTGGTCACTATGTTAAATAATAATGAAATGATGAAACAGATGGTAATGACTGGCCCCTCCCAGTGTTCCATGTGCGTCTGTTTACCTGTCCATGTGCTTCTTTGTTTGGTTTCCTTCCAGTTCTGCCCCCTTGTTTCTTGTCTCCGCCCTTGATTGTTCCCACCTGTTTTCCTGTTATCCTGTTGTTAGCGCTCTTGTATTTAAGCCCTGTGTTTTCCCTAGTCTAGTGCTGGTCTTTGTTTGATATGTTTGGTATGGTAGTGTGTTTGAAATGTATGTACTGTTAGGTGTTTGGATTTCTGTGTTCCTTGTCATGTCTGTCCCTCCTGCTCTCCGTGTTGGCTCTCTGACCCTGGACTGTCTGGACCCTGATTATGGATTAGCCATCAATAAATCTTGCTTTTCTCCGCATATGTGTCCGCCTCCTTATCACTCCCACCTGTTACACAGATCAAGAATATGTTGTAGTGATCTCATAGCTTTAATAGAGCAAAAGTAGTTCAAGTTAGCAAAGGTAAGGTTGTTTAAACTTTAAAAAAAAGTACAAAAAGTACTTTTTTAAGGCTCCTTATGGAAACAAAAGTATTTCATCTATGCCATCAGTTTAAAGAACCCTTTAAGCATCTTCATTTTTAAGAGTGTGTCCATGACTGGGACTAAAAAATCTAGAAACACACACTTTTCATTATCAAAGAAAATCTATTTGATTGCAAATACCATTTCAGCACCATACACATTTTTGAAGGCAACAGAGTTTGCAGTAAAAGTGTATGTTTAGTTACATAATGTCAAGCAATGTCTTGTAGCTAATCCCCCATGAAGCTGTGCCATCAAAAATGAATTACCACTAAAGACAAATTGAAAGTGGTAATTGTTTTTAAAATGAAGCACCAGAGAGACTGAGAGACAGAGCAGTACACAGTACACTATCTCACTCTTTATCATTTCTGTCTTTCATTTCTTCTTTCTTTTTCTCCCTCACTCACTCTCTCTCTCTCTCTCTCTCTCTCTCTCTCTCTCTCTCTCTCATTTACTCCTCATTTCTCTTTCACAGCCTCAACTATAAGTTCTATGGTGTCTTTTAACTAATTTGAGTCCTCAGCCTGTGTACATAACAAAGCCTTGAACTGACGAGCAACGGCTCCGAGCAGCAAACAGACAGTTCTTCAAAAGCAGGCAGCCTGTACCTGCGACCTACTTCGGAGGATAATGGACACAGCCTGCATTATTATACCGGCTCCTGGCACACAGACCTACGGTGGGTGCACGGTGGAATAGAAATTGCAGGAACATATTATGATATGGAGAGGAGAGAGAGGCTTTTTCTATTAATGTAGTCTTCTCCTGAATGAACTCCGTGAATGTGGTGTCCTATAATAGGTCCTGCACTGGCTGCACTGTGTCATAATGAATTCAGCATCCAGCGTGTAATTATGCACATTTCTGCATGAGTACATAAATGCACGTGATTATCTGTTGAGTGAAAAAGGAAGTTTGGAGCAGTGTGTGTGTGTGTGTGTGTGTGTGTGTGTGTGCACATGGGGGGGGGGTTGTTTGGTACTCATAATGCATTGATATTTGTGGTACTGGTTTAATGGCACTGCTCAGCAAAGGAAAAAAAAACATTTATATAAGAATATATAGAAATTCTTAAGAGTGAAATGTAACTGAAATATGTTCCTATTCATATTTTATCATTTTAAGTTCACCTGAGTTATGTTCAGCCAAGACTACCCGTTTCACTGGGAATATACATGAGATGAAACACAGGCCAAATTCCCTCAGTCATCCATCACTATGAGAAAGACCAGAGAAAACAGCAATGATGTATGACAAAAAGTTGTTGAGCTCCACAAATCAGGAAACAGCTAAACAGTTGAAAATGACAATTTCCACTATCAGGGCAATAATTCTTCTTCTTTCGGCTGCTCCCTTTAGGGGTCGCCACAGCAGATCATCTGCCTCTTCTACTTTCACACCAATCATCTCCATGTCCACCTTCACTACATCCATAAACCTTCTCTGAGGTCTACCTCTTCTCCTTCTACCCGGCAGCTCCATCTCCAACATTCTTTGACCAATATATCCACTATTCCTCCTCAACACATTTCCAAACCATCTCAACCTGGCCTCTCTGGCTTTATTTCCAAACTGCTCCACCTTCACTGTCCCTCTGATCTGCTCATTTCTAATCCTGTCCATCCTTGTCACTCCCAACGAAAATCTCAGCATCTTTATCTCCGCCACCTCCAGCTCAGCCTCCTGTCTTTTAGACAGAGCCACAGTCTCCAAACCACACATCATAGCAGGACACACTACTGTCTTGTAAACCTTCCCTTTCACTCTTGCTGTTATCCTTCTGTCACACATCAGCCCTGAAATCCGTCTCCACCCACTCCAACCTGCCTGCACCCTCTTCCTCACCTCTTTTTTGTACTGTCCATTGCTCTGGATAGTTGACCCAAGATATTTAAAGTCATACACCTTTATGACCTCTACTCCTTGCATCTTCACCTTTCCACCTGCCTCCCTCTCATTCACACACATGCATTCCGTCTTATCTCTAATCTTATCTCTGACCTTCAATCCTCTCCTCTCCAGTGCAAACCTCCACCTCTCCAGATTCTCTTCCACCTGCTCTCTACTCTCACCACAGATTACAATGTCATCTGCAAACATCATGGTCCATGGAGCCTCCTGCCTGACCTCATCTGTCAACCTGTCCATCACCATTGCAAACAAGAAGGGGATCAAAGCTGATCCCTGATGTAACCCTACCTTCACCTTGAACCCATTTGTCACTCCAACTGCACAACTCAGCACTGTCTCACTATCCTCATACATGTCCTGCACCACCCTAACATACTTTTCAGTTACACCTGACCTCCTCATACAGTACCACAGTTCCTCTCTTGGCACCCTATCATATGCTTTCTCTAGATCCACAAAGACACAATGCAGCTCCTTCTGACCTTCTCTGTACTTCTCTACCAACACTCTCAACGCAAAAATTGCATCTGTGGTACTCTTTCTAGGCATGAAACCAAACTGCTGCTCACTGATCTGAACCTCTCGCCTTAGCCTTGCTTCAACAACTCTTTCCCATACCTTCATGGTGTGGCTCATCAACTTTATACCTCTGTAGTTACTGCAGCTCTGCACATCACCCTTGTTCTTAGCAATGGGGACCAGTACACTGCTTCTCCACTCATCATGTCATCCTCTCACTCTCCAGGATTTTGTTAAACAACCTGGTTAAAAAGTCCACTGCCTTCTCTCCTAAACATCTCCATACCTCCACAGGTATATCATCTGGACCAACTGCCTTTCCATTCTTCATCCTTTTTAAAGCTGCCCTCACTTCCACCTTACTAATTCTCTGCACTTCCTGATCCACTATCTCTCCCCCCGTTGTCCTCCTCTCTCTCTCGTTTTCCTCATTCATTAGTTCTTCAAAGTACTCCTTCCATCTACTCAACACACTCTGTTCACTCACTAGTACATTTCCCTCTCTGTCCTTTATCAGCCTAACCTATCAGGGCAATAATTAAAAAACTTAAAACAACCAGAGATGTCAAGGGAAGAGGACATATGTCTATACTGCCCCCTCACACAGTGAGGAGGATGCTTCAAATGGACAAAGAGTCTCCAAGGATCACAGATAAGTGATTACAGAAATTAGTTAGATCTTGGGGTCAGAATGTGTCCCAAACCACAATAAAGCACCTCCTATATAACCACAAGTTGTTTGGTAGGGTTGCCAGTAGGAGGCCTCTGCTGTCAAAGACTAACCAACTCAACTCCCTACAGTTAGTCACACATTACTGGAACTTTCAGTGAGACTGTATTTTATGGCCAAATGAGACTAAAATAGAGGTTTTTGGCAACAAACACCAGAGATGAGTTTGGCGTGGACACAAAGATGCCATGCAGAAAAGTACCTCATTGCCAAAGTGAAGTATGGTGGTAAATCTGTGATAGTGTGGGGCTTTTTTTCTTCCAAATGTCCTAGACAATTTATGCAGATACATGCTATCACTGAGCCCATCAAGTACCAGCAGAAGTAAAACCAACACCTGACTGCCTCAAGCAGAAAGCTTAAACTGGACCATAGTTTGGATCTTCCAGCAGGACAATGACACAAAGCCTCAATGCCTCAAAATCAACACAAAAAAGGTTCTCTGACCACAGAATGAAGGTTTTGCCATGGCCACACTGTCACCTCACCTAAAACCCTTAGGAAACCTGTGGGATGAGCTGAAGAGAAGAGTTTACAGTGCAGACCCCAGAATCTGAAGGATCTGGAGAGGTCCTGTATGGAGGAATGGATTCTAATGTGCTCCACTCACAGAAGTGCTTTTTTGTAGTTAGTGTTGCTAGATTGAACAAGCTATAGAAACATTCGGTCACGCTTTATTTGGATGGTCCCCTATAGACGCTCTACAAATACTTATATCATGAATAAACTTCCTGGTGATATTCAGTTGATTATCAACAACAGTATGGTTATGGTTAGGGTTAGGTGTAGGTTTTCCCTCGAGGTTAAGGTTAGGGTTATGAATAGATTTAATAAAATCTTTCATACTGATCTTAAGGTTTAATTACATTTAATAGATATTAAGTTGACAGTTACTTAAAGACAGACTGAGTATTTACAAAGCATCTAGAGTGGATCTATCAAATAACACTGAACTTCATTTCAAGTTGCAGTTAATACTCTAGATATTTAGGTGAACGTTACTAAAAGATATATTTAGTATTTATAAAGCATCTACAGTGGACCATCCAAATAAAGTGTTATCAAACTGTCAAATGTACATGTTAAAATTACTACAAAGCTACTGATTTAAACTGTATTTTGTGTGTGAAAGGAAAGATCAAATGTAGTATTTTTTTCAAGCTGATATAGCTTGGTGACAATTTAAATTTCATTAAGTCAACATGACTTAACATCTTAGAAAATTTCTAGAATTTCTAAAGTGTTTCTGCTCAAGCAGGACATCCCAAGGGGGCACAACCAGTGGCACTATTGTCGGAAGGGTGATATGACCCCCCCCACCCCCCATCAATGCCATAGCCATCATCTCGCAACAGTTCAAAAAGCCGTTTACAGGCGTTGTGAAAGAAGCTTGGCCATGAGTAAATTGGCAAGAAATTTGTGCACAAATACAAAACATTTTCTTAGAAAGAAATGTCTTGGCAAGATCTTTTGCATATTGCAGTCTTCTGTAACAGTATTGGCAAGGGCAGTATTATGATAATGATAAATAGGATGTATTATGCAGTCCTACTGTGTACCCTGTCTCATTAAATACACAACAAACACTGGGTATATATACTCGTGTGTGTGTGTGTGTGTGTGTGTGTGTGTGTGTGGGGATGATTACAATAACACTATCTAGTAGATTAATCCCTCCTCCTCATTTCTAAGACAGCAGTGGTGACCCATTCAATCCTCTAATGCATTTCTGGTTAGTGTGGCTGAATGACTGACAGCAGTGAGAAACCCACCACTGATGTTTTCCAAGTACTAAAAAAAAGCCCCCCTCAATGACATTTGAATCACCGTGCCAGTCAGTCCGACACGAGGGAGGTGCAGTCACCTTGATGAAGTCAGTATTATTACCGAGGTTACCGTCTGCTGAATGCCTGGAAACTGTGTGTGTGCCTGCATGTGTGTGTGTGTGTGTGTATTTGCATGACTTGCTAAAATTGTTGATTTGTTAAGGGAGCTATTACAGCGAGTCGATAGGGAGGTGGACTGCTGGCTGAACATAATGGAAATTCAGAGCAATAAATGGTGAACTGAGGGGGGGCGAGGGGCAAATGCAACAGACAATAAACGGCAGTTGAACTGACTGTTACTGTCCTTTGCAGCGTCAAACCACAGACAAAGATATGAGAGGAGGAACCCAAACAGTGCAGCCTCTATGTGGGTTGCTTAAGAAGGAACAAAAACTCAAATACCCTTCAAACTGTTGTGTACAACAATAAAGTCAAGATAAGGTTCCGGTTATGTTTGAGTTTGATTAACCCTTTCATGCACAGGCAAAAAAGCAGTTTGTCTCCTTTGACAACATGATTTGAAGAAAATGAAGAAACAATAAGTTAACAATAAGCAACAGACTATGTAAAACTAAGGCACAGGCTAGAAAAATAAACCGACCAGATAATCAACAGACAAGATTAAAACCAAGGAGGAAAGTGAAGCATAAGACAACAAAGAGCATCTGATAGCACTACGCAAACTGAACCTGGACATTTTTTGGCTATTCCAGATAAAATCTGTAGACATTTCATGTTTAATTTGAAGCGTATATCCAACATATTAACGTCCATTTGGCCTTGTGTGCACTTGTTTTTACAGTGGTTCTTTGAATAAAGAGCCCTGGCAGAATGTAGTAGGCCTATAATGACTTTTTGCTCATGAAATTGGTCCTACTCAATGGGCTAACACATTAGGCCTTCAGTCTAGCTCCTGAAGTCCTGATCAAAAGAAGAGCACACTTGGTTATATCTGCCTAAATGAAGAAAAAACTATGCTGATTGGACAATTTTCCATTTTTAGTCTGAAAAAAGACCTACCATTTTGAGGAAACCACATGCAAAGCAATATATTTCTCAATTCAACTTGCCTTTTAATAAACTCAATAATGAGTTTAGTGATCTGAGTTTCATTTTTTTGTGCAGCCTTGCAGAGCAGAAAGGTCCAACAGGTTTAATTCGTCCTGCTCAGCCCATGTGAACATTAGCAATGTTAATCAGTGCCTTTAACACCAAAACTAGCAAGTAAACAGACACAACATTGTATTTCTACATCAAAGTAAACCACTCACCAAGCTACGGTGGTGAGGGGCACTAGTCGTCTATTTCTCAAGTATTTTTAGCAGCTTCAGTGATAACAATGTGGGGAATGGAACATGCCAGTGAATTAATATTTATCGTAGATTAGTATGTATCATTTTAAAATAGCAAATATGAGCAGAACTGTCCTACTGTACAGCCAAGGTGTGAAATACAAGGAGTCATGGGGAGGCCGTATTCCCTTTTTGGACTCTGAATGTTTCAAAATCAAAATTCTTGGCGGTCCCTTAAAACACATTTGTGACATTATGGTGTCTGTTAGGGGAAAATAGATACTCAAATTCAGGGAAAGGTTATTGTTCAGCCTGCTTTAACCACAAAAAAGCTTTGTCTTTAGTATTCTTATCTAACGATAGATTAGGTGCTGTAGCAAATTGATTAACCTGGTTCATCCCTTACAGCCTAGCAACTGTAACTATGCGGGATATCTCTGAGAAACTTTACAACGTGCTGTAAATCTGAAAACTTGCCCAAGTTCCCAAAAAATGGGTGGAAAAAGTGAATTATTACTCATTCCTCAAACTGAAGACAAAAGAGAAAATGTGTAAGATCTCAATTCATGTATGACACACTGCATTACCTAAACAGAAAAGAGCATTTCCAAAAGAAAAGCTGTTAAACCAAACATTCTGTTGCCATTGAAGCTAGCATTGGTGCTACTATGGTGAGTGAGTTTGCAGCCAGTCAGTGATGGAGTAGCCAGCCAACATGGTCCACGAATACCAGGGGGTGTTTCTCACACTGTTTATTTTCAGAGAGTGTCCATGGTGGAAAAATCTGCAATCCACAGCACCAAAAACATGTTTTGTGACAGAACAAGCAGAACCCGCTGAATCCACGTTCCGCCCTACACTATACACTGAACCTGTAATAAAGGTTCTGTGCAGGTACATTTTTCATTCATCGAGGTACAATGTAAATGTTTCCTCAAAGGTACAGCAATGGTTTTAAGGGTCCGATTGTAAACCTTTAATAAGTTCTTCAAGGTGAAAAGTATGTATTTGTCCCTCTTCATAACCTAATATTTTAAAACAGAACAATAAAATAAAAAGCCTGGAGATGAGACAGGGTGTGTGGAGTCAATATAACTTAGAAAATATAATTTCAATGGATTATGGTACAATTATGTTCCCTGACTAAAGGTACTGAGATGTGCCCTTGAGGGTACCACCCCAGTGATGAGAGGGGTCCTGCCCCAGTGACAGTTTTGTACCTTGTTTCTGAGAGTGTAGGAATGGCATTTTGGGAGGAATATGCTCTTCTCTCTGAACGCAGCCTTTAGCTTGCTGGCTAGCAGGCTAGTAGAGTAATGTAATGAAGTTGTATCAATAGTCATGTATAACTGAGAGATTTGTCCACTATTAATCAGAGTTTGAACATAGCAAATGCTATGTTACAGTTTTGAAATGTTAAGGACTTAAAAACATCAACAATGACAAAGTTGGACAAAATATTAAGAACATTTAAGGGATACTTTTAAAATCCCACCTCCACATTTAACCCATCCATGAAGTGAAACACCACATACACACTAGTGAATACACATACAACACATTAAGGTGCAGTAAGCACAATTGCCTGGAGTGGTGGGCAGCCCTATCCACAGCACCCTGGGAGCAGCTGGGGGTTAGGTGTCTTGCTCAAGGACACCTCAGTCATGGACTGTCAGCACTAGGGATTGAACCGGCAACCTTCCAGTCACAGGGCCAATTCCCTAACCTCCAGCCCACGACTGCCCCTTTCACATGTTTTGTATCTACTCTAATTAATTTAAGGTCAACACACTCCCATAAACTGCTCTAGTTATACAATATTCAAACCACCATCCATAAAATCGACTAATACTATATCTAATTTTGAACATCAATGTCCATCAATGATTACTTATACCGCAAAACATTTTACTAATAACACAGAACAGTTTGCTTCCATGTAGGCCATTCTAAGAAGCTTGCTCACAACTGTCTAAATATTTCCTAATGTTTATGATAGAAAGAACAAAGGTCTTCAACAAACTCCAACATGCTAATGAGCTTAATTAAAGATTAAGCCGGTGAGGCTTAGGGACTTCTCTGTGATAAAACAAGGACTTTATTCCAGGTGAAGATAAGGGAGATTCCCACTCTCACCTCAAATTAGGAATTACTTTGTCCTCAAACAGAGAAGAAAAGACAGTTTAGATGTTTGACTGTTTCAGAGGTATACAGCATGATTTACTGTGCGTAAATTACAAAGCATGACACAGCGTAGCTATAAAAAGAGAAACTGTTAAACTCCGCAGCAGTTCCGTTCCATAAATATCAAAGATGAAACTGCATATTAGTGTTGTCATTGCAGCTCTACTGTATTATATAGTTATACTGTGTCAGTGCAGTGTTATAAAATAGTGCCACTGCTTTCTCTATGGCATTTACATGGAAGATGGAGAAATGGTCAGTGAGATGGATGGGGGTGGGGGTGGGAGCAAGACCATTCGAATTTGCTGTGCTACTGTACAGCAAGTGAATAATTTAATTCCAGCCAACAACATATGCTGTATGTTATTCCATCCCACATGTACGTTTACCACATGTACATCTGTTACTAGAACGTCCTTGGGTGGCCAAGGTGCTGTTTCAGCAATTTCTGAATGAATCTTTAATGTAAGCTATATCTAATAACACTGTTATGGCTTTGCTGTCATTTCATAATGCTAATGTCCGAGGCATTTTAAATAGACTAACTACATTTTTCCCCAGAGTGTTCTTTATCCTCAACCAGAGCACTGGACATAATCATACAATGAAGGCAGAGGCAATGCCATAATACATAGGCAGCATTTTAAGGCACTGAGTTTGAGTAGACTGTCTATGTTCTTAGACAGCTACCTTAAATATGCTGCATATTAATGTCTAATTATGGCCAAATTTTAAGGCAGCATTATATGTAGGCCAATCTTTAATTGATATGGGCCAGCAAGTTTTCTTCAACAGTTTCATTTATTATGGCTAACAGAGAAAATGCAAGTAATGTCCCAGATATGTGAATGTGAGCCACTTATGGCAGACATATGGCATTGCTGGCCCACTGTTAGCACTGGCAACCTGCATGTGAGCCAAAGATGGCCCACTTCTGGCAACTTCAAATGCATGTTTTTTCAACTAATGTATGTAGTGTTACTTGTCTGTTCAAATGTAAAATATTTTACAATTTTAGAATGTACAGAACTGTACAAAATTCAAAGATCACTTTAAATGTATTTATTTTCTAGAAGAAAATAAGCACTAAGTACTGTTACGTTTTTTTAACATCAGGAAAAAATATATTAAAAATGCATTTAGTAGTGAATTACACAGAGGCCTCAAAAACTGAATATTTATGATTTTCAGTACTCATTGTGTCCACCCTTTGCCCAAAAACATTCAATGATTTTGATGTGTGGCCTCTACATATCCTTTCAGACCCATAGCATTAAGTCTTCTCACGGACATAAGCACCTGTGGATTTTTAAGCTCTGAAGCAAGAAACTAGTTTTCTCTTCTCTCTCAAAGATGAAAGCTTTATGTGAGGGTGACGGTTTTGGTGGTCTACCAGGTCTTGCATGATTGTAAGAAGCCCACTTTTCTCTATTTTTTTATTTAATTATTTTTTGTTTTTACGTTCTGCCTTATACAAGAGTATCATCTTGTTCTCTCGTGTGCTGAAAAATTAACAACCTACCTAATGGCTGTTTGATTACAAATGAAAAAAATAAAGGGTGGTCCCTTTGCACAGTACATGGTCATTTTACAGTTTTCAGTGCATTGATAGTATTTATACATTACCATGGCAACTAATCCTTTCATTTCATGCTCAAATGTAAAGCATGTATTGATAATGCTATACAATACATACTAACAAACTAATGTCTTGGCTATCACTAACTCCACCATTGACTCAACTTTGAAAAATGCTCAAAAATGAGAGGGGCACATTGGGAGGGGCATTGCAGTGATCTACTAGTTTGGAGGTAGGACTGTGAGGGAAACGGTGGGCTGGGCTGCTGTGTTTTTATAGCTAACATTAACTACCAGAAAACATGGAGTGACAGAATCAAACACCACTTTCGCAACTTCGAGGTCTTACGAGGTCTCCACTACCATCCCCATCCTCAACGAGGGAAGGTGTTTCTGATCAGACAGCATGTCTTGAGCCTTAACGGTATGAGCCACTGACTAAAGCTTCCAAAGTTAATGTAGTGCCAGAAAATGATCAACAATGAGCGGGAGATGCGAGTGGTAGAACATTCCCTAAAACCATGACAGCTATTCAACAGGTCCATATTTGATATAACCCAATTATCCCTCACTTTAGGCTTGTATGGTTTCATATTTATGATTATGGCACAGGCAGAGCCACCTTTCTACATGGCTCTAGGCACGAGTAGGGCATCATCAGGGGGCGGTAACATTGGTTAACTCTTAGGGTGTTGATATTCTTTAACTTGTATGTTATTTGTTGTCTGTCAATGATTAGTCCAGAGCCCTTATCTCTTTAGCCAGGGTCCCATCAGGCTCCTTTTTACTAGAGGACCTAGGTTTGCCTCCTATGTTCATGCAAAGTGAAAGAAGCAACACATATAGCAGTTTCATTTTGAATTAAGTGCCATTAAGTGCATCAAGTGCGAGTGCCTGAAGCATGAAAACCCCTTAGAAAGGCTTTTCACCACATAGTTGCAAAACAAAATGTGTTGTTTACAGTAACCAAACCTCTCAGAAAACAAAGTTAGAGAAGTTGGAGAAGTTGGCTAATGGGTGGAATGTCACCCATATACAATTGCTTTCTAGCTAGTGTGCCAGTAAATTGTTTTATAAGAAATGCTACCAACTTACACAATTGCCTATGTGGGCAGTGTGGACCCAGGCAGCTCACTATAGGTACTGAGACACCCACGTTCATATCTTCAATATGCAGATTGCTGCAGTGAGAAAACCTAATTATAAATGTGCATATCAACAAGGTTAGCAAGCTCATTAATTCAGCGTTTTGTGTTTTTTTTTTTTGTATCTAATTGACACCAATTATCATGACTAGTGCTGTGCTTTTGGAAAAGGAGCACCAGGGAACAAGGAACACCAGGAATATTACTCTTCTCATTTGTTTATGGTTGTTCCATGACACAGTCACTGTGATGAAGCCAAAGCTTTTCTTATTAAGGAGAGCTTAACAGATGCAGTAGTTCATAGGCCATCATTAATTGCCCCAGGGAGACTATGCATTGTCCCTAAATTTATCTCTGCACGTGCTTGTGTGGTTTAATCCCACATGCAGGGGTCCAAACATCGAGGTGTGTGTGAAAGCTCTCAGTGGATCTGCATGTTAAAGAGCCCACTGACAGTCACTGCTTACGTGACATGCAAACGTGAGTCCCTGTCAGCTGCTTGCATCCCCCCCACTTTCCTACACACAACATGAGATGATTCAACATGTTATATGGGGCAAGACCTTTAGGAGCTTCAGGTAATATATTAAAATGCACAGTAATCTCTCAGGGCATTTGCTTCAGAGAACATCAATGGTGCTATAAAATAAAAAAAGGTTTAGCGTCTTGTACAGGAGCTGGATGTGCTGCTGTCCTCCAGCACCATCACACAAGTCATACAAGAACAAACCAGCTAGTATTACATATTTAACACCTATCTCAGACATTTGGGTAAACCAGGTGTGGATCATAGGCTAATTACAGTGTTAGTTTTTCCTGATCTGCCTCATTAAGCCTGAAATAATAAGGCATTCAGTGCAGTTGATTTAAATGTCATTTTCACATTCCACAAAAACACTATTGTTCCAAAGGTTATAATTACTGTTTTGAACAATGTAAAACCACTTTTGTGGCAGGTATGTTATAATATTATCCTAATATTATGCAAACATTGTAAAGGTTTTAAACAATTTGTAGAAATTTGTAAAAATGAATGGTTTTGCTGATGAATGGAGCTGTACATGATTTCACAATAATTAAAGAAGCTGTATAGCATCAAAAATCTAAATACAATGAAATATCTAGGATGTCTCATATTCAAAAAACCAATCTTGCCAATTAAATATAAATGAATGATTCTATTTTATGTCAATAAACAACTACACTTTATTAGTTAATAGCATTTACTATTTTCAAAAAACTTTGTTCCCAAAACACTATCAGATGTGAATAAAGCATTTGTTTACATTTTGACATCTAATTTTATTGGTATTTTATGGAGTTTGAGCTTATATATAACAAGTGCTTCCAAACGTCCATACAAAAATGTATTATATATATATATATATATATATATATATATATATATGTAGCGCTGTCGCCTCACAGCGAGGAGGGCCTGGGTTCGATTCCCTGGCCGGGCAACCGGGGTCCTCTCTGTGTGGAGTTTGCATGTTCTCCCCGTGTCTGCGTGGGTTTCCTCCGGGTTCTCCGGTTTCCTCCCACAGTCCAAAGACATGCAGTCAGGCCAATTGGACGTGCTAAATTGCCCCTAGGTGTGAGTGTGTGAGTGACTGTCTGTGTCTGTCTGTCTGCCCTGCGATGGACTGGCGACCCATCCAGGGTGTATCCTGCCTTCCGCCCAAAGACTGCTGGGATAGGCTCCAGCGACCCTGACGGAGAAGCAGCTTAGAAAATGGATGGATGGATATATATATATTACACACAAACAGACTTCTTCTTCTTTCGGCTGCTCCCTTTAGGGGTTGCCACAGCGGATAATCTGCCTCCATCTTGCCCTATCCACTGCCTCCTCTACTTTTACACCAACCATATCCATGTCCACCTTCACTACATCCATAAACCTTCTCTGAGGTATACCTCTTCACCTTCTACCCGGCAGCTCCATCTCCAACATTCTTTGACCAATATATCCACTATTCCTCCTCAACACATGTCCAAACCATCTCAACCTGGCCTCTCTGGCTTTATCTCCAAACTGCTCCACCTTCACTGTCCCTCTGATCTGCTCATTTCTAATCTTGTCCATCCTTGTCACTCCCAACGAAAATTTCAGCATCTTCATCTCTGCCACCTCCAGCTCAGCCTCCTGTCTTTTAGACAGAGCCACAGTCTCCAAACCATACATCATAGCAGGACGCACTACTGTCTTGTAAACCTTCCCTTTCACTCTTGCTGCTATCCTTCTGTCACACATCAGCCCTGACACCCGTCTCCACCCACTCCATCCTGCCTGCACCCTCTTCTTCACATCTTTTCTACACTGTCCATTGCTCTGGATTGTTGACCCAAGATATTTGAAATCATCCACCTTTATGACCTCTACTCCTTGCATCTTCACCTTTCCACCTGCCTCCCTCTCATTCACACACATGTATTCCATCTTGTCTCTACTGACCTTCTTTCCTCTCCTCTCCAGTACAAACCTTCACCTCTCCAGATTCTCTTCCCCCTGCTCTCTACTCTCACCACAGATTACAATGTCATCTGCAAACATCATGGTCCATGGAGCCTCATGCCTGACCTCATCTGTCAACCTTTCCATCACCATTGCAAACAAGAAGGGGCTCAAAGCTGATCCCTGATGTAACCCTACCTTCACCTTGAAACCATTTGTCACTCCAACTGCACACCTCACCACTGTCTCACTATCCTCATACATGTCCTGCACCACCCTAACATACTTTTCAGTTACACCTGACTTCCTCATACAGTACCACAGTTCCTCTCTTGGCACCCTAGCATATGCCTTCTGTAGATCCACAAAGACACAATGTAGCTCCTTCTGACCTTCTCTGTACTTCTCTACCAACACTCTCAATGCAAAAATTGCATGTGGTACTCTTTCTGGGCATGAAACCAAACTGCTGCTCACTGATCTGAACCTCTTCTTAGCCTTGCTTCAACAACTCTTTCCCATACCTTCATGGTGTGGCTCATCAACTTTATACCTCTGTAGTTACTGCAGCTCTGCACATCACCCTTGTTCTTAGCAATGGGGACCAGTACACTGCTTCTCCACACATCAGGCGTCCTCTCACTCTCCAGGATTTTGTTAAACAACCTGGTTAAAAAGTCCACTGCCTTCTCTCCTAAACATCTCCATACCTCCACAGGTATGTCATCTGGACCAACTGCCTTTCCATTCTTCATCCTTTTTAAAGCTGCCCTCACTTCCACCTTACTAATTCTCTGCACCTCCTGATCCACTATCTCTCCCCCCGTTGTCCTCCTCTCTCTCTCGTTTTCCTCATTCATTAGTTCTTCAAAGTACTCCTTCCATCTACTCAACACTCTCTGTTCACTCACTAGTACATTTCCCTCTCTATCCTTTGTCAGCCTAACCTGCTGTACATCCTTTCCAGGTCTATCTCTCTGTTTAGCCAAATGATAAAAGTCCTTTACTCCTTCTTTACTGTCCAGCCTCTCATACAGCTCATCATAGGCCTGAGCCTTTGCCTTTGCCACCATTCTTTTTGCTATGCGACTAGCCCCACGGTACTCCTGCCTACTTCCTTCATCTCTCTGGTTATCCCACTTTTTCTTAGCTGCCTTCTTCTTCAGAATACTCTCCTGGACTTCCTCCTGTTGCAATTTTTCCCTGAACTGCCTGCAACCATCCTCCTCCTTCAGCTTCCACTGTCTAATCTTTGGCTCTGTCTTCACTCTCTTCCTCTTCTTTGTTTCTAATCTCATTCTACAGACAACCACCCTATGCTGCCTTGCTACACTTTCCCCTGGCACCACTTTACAATCTCCAATCTCCTTTAGGTGGCATCTCCTGCTAAGGATATAATCCACCTGTGTGCACCTCCCTCCACTCTTGTATGTCACCCTGTGTTCTTCCCTCTTCTGAAAATACGTGTTCACCACAGCCATTTCCATTCTCTTTGCAAAATCTACAACCATCTGACCTTCCACATTTCTGTCTTTCACACCATACATACCCAGCACCTCTTCATCCCTTCTGTTCCCTTCACCAACATGTCCATTGAAGTCTGCACCAATCACTAATCTCTCCTCTCTAGGGACACCATCTACCACTTCATCCATCTTACTCCAAAATTCGTCTTTCTCCTCTAACTGACGACCAACCTGTGGTGCATATGAACTGACTACATTCAGAATTACACCATCAACCTCCCACTTCAGGCTCATAATCCTGTCTGACACTCTCTATACATCCAAAACACTTTTCACAAGCTGTTCCTTTAGGATTATCCCTACTCCATTTCTCTTCCTCTCTACACCATGATAGAAGTTTGAATCCACCTCCAATGTTCCTGGCCTTGCTTCCTTTCCATCTGGTCTCCTGGACACACAGAATATCTACCTTCCTTCTCTCCATCATGTCTGCAAGCTCTCTGCCTTTACCAGTCATTGTCCCTATGTTCAGAATCCCTACTCTAACCTCCACACTCCTGCCTTTCCTTCTCTCTCGCTGCCTTCTAACCCGCCTTCCTCCTCTCCTCTTTGATGGTCTTCGACCTACAGTGGTCCAATTTCCACCGGCACCCTGCTGCACCAGAGGCGGTCGTTGTTAACCCGGGCCTCGACCGATCCGGTATGGCAATCATATTCATGATCCGCATGATAGTTTTGGCACAAGTTTTACGAAATTTTCATGATGAATGGAACCAACAGCTCCAAAACCTCCTTTAGTTAACTTAAAGCGAAAGTAAAGAATGTTTTTACCCTCTCCTGTAAACTAACTATTTTTTTTCTGGGACCATAATAATATATATGTATTACTAGGGTAGACATTAGTAGTAACATTGATCAAAAATAAATGACCATTTAAACAGAGTGAAACATGATAGCTGTGTGTCTGTGGGGGTCAATGAGGACAAACATTAAATCACCCTGCTGTGGCATTTATGGCCTGAAGTAAGAATCTGGCCATAAGTGTGATTGTTATAGGGCAAACAGGGCTACATGGGTGCATGTCTGCAGGACAGGGGCTGAGAGAGAGAGAGAGAGAGAGAGAGAGAGAGAGAGAGAGAGAGAGAGAGAGAGAGAGAGAGAGAGAGAGACAGAGAGATAGAGACAGAGAGAGACAGAGAGAGAGACAGAGACACACAGAGAGAGAGACAGAGAGATAGAGACAGAGACAGACAGAGACAGACAGAGACACAGAGAGAGAGAGACAGAGAGACACACAGAGAGAGATAGAGAGAGACACAGAGAGAGAGACAGAGACACAGAGAGAGACAGAGAGATAGAGACAGACGGATAGAGACAGAGAGATAGAGACACAGAGAGAGAGATAGAGACAGAGAGAGAGACAGAGAGAGACAGAGAGATAGACAGAGAGAAAGACAGAGAGAGACAGAGATAGAGACAGACAGAGAGAGTGAGTCAGAGAGACAGAGACAGAGAGAGAGACAGAGAGTGAGACAGAGAGCCAGAGAGAGAGAGAGATAGATATAGACAGAGAGAGATGAATACTTGTTGTCTCTCAGTCATCTGTCAAGAACTGTGCCAGTGAAAGCGTCGGAGTGGTGCAGGAGGTCAGGCCTTGTACTGCTAACAACACCGGGACTGGAAGAGGTCGCAGGCCTCGTCAGTCGTTCCTGAGAATAATGATCACGCTTATGTCATACGTTATAAATGAGCAAAAATTTGAAATGCTTTCCTTCAAAAGTCTTTTTTCTCCTTTCATTCTGATGAACGAAACAGCTAATACCGTACGCTATGCATTCGTGGCTTATAGCCACTTACATTATGAGCAACACTTGCATAACTTTCCTTCTTTGAACGACACAGCATGCCCACTATGCGTTGGAAATGTAAAGGGATATTTTTACTCCATCTCTCCTTTTTTCGCAGCTGCTGCCGGAGGTAGTCCATGGGAAAAGAAAGCTCTCTGGGCCCGAGGAGAAAAAAGGCAGCTATTTTCAGCCTTAACGTCACTCTTTTCTGCTTGGCCCTCAACTCTCTGCTCCCCTGCCTCGATGAACTGTTGCTTCGTCTCTGTTACGCCGTGATACTTGAGTTTACAGCAAACTACTGGCAGATTAAGCAGTAACACTCAACAGAAGTGCTGCTTTAAGCGCACTTTAACGGGAGAAAACAACATTTCGTCCTCTTTTAGTTTTACTTCAGTTTCTGTGAAGAACAGCTGTGGAGCTCTTTCGCACCATATTCTGACAGGCCCCGCCCTCAGCGCTGGTAGTTTTCCTCGCACCTGCGCTGCGATTGGCTGGTAGTTCCCCTCTGGCTGCGCGACCATTGGCCAGTAGTTTCCCGCCACCTGCGCCGGATTGGCTGGTTTCCGCGGTCTGACTGTGAGCACGAATCACAGCCAGCCCGAGCTCTGGAAGCCGCGCTGGCCGAAAAACGGGTGGAAAATCTAATGGCCTGATGTGACAACGAAAAATACAACAAGCGCTGTGTTTTAGAGGCAGAGCGGAGTGGAAACACGAACTTTTCCCTCAGCAAACAGCTCCTCAACGCCGAGCCAAACAGCAATGACTTTAGAAAGGGAGCCTCCTAAAGAACCAACAGGTTCTCTCAGCTGAGGCAAACAGCCATGACTTTGAAAAGGGAGCCTCCTAAAGAACCAACAGGTTCTCTCAGCTGAGGCAAACAGCCATGACTTTAAAAAGGGAGCCTCCTAAAGAACCAACAGGTCCTCTCAGCTGAGGCAAACAGCCATGACTTTAAAAAGGGAGCCTCCTTACGAACCAACAGGTTCTCTCAGCTGAGGCAAACAGCCATGACTTTAAAAAGGGAGCCTCCTTAAGAACCAACAGGTCCTCTCAGCTGAGGCAAACAGCCATGACTTTAAAAAGGGAGCCTCCTTAAGAACCAACAGGTTCTCTCAGCTGAGGCAAACAGCCATGACTTTAAAAAGGGAGCCTCCTTAAGAACCAACAGGTCCTCTCAGCTGAGGCAAACAGCCATGACTTTAAAAAGGGAGCCTCCTTAAGAACCAACAGGTCCTCTCAGCTGAGGCAAAGTAAAGACGCGCGTTTAAAGAAGTATTACCGACTAAGTAAATTAAGCTTGGGCTCTCAGCTAATGGAGTGATGGCGCCTCATGAACGGCCTTTCATGCCTTTTTCAGTGGAACAGGAGAAGGCGATGGCTAAAACAGCTGAACGTTTTGAGCTGGCTTCGTGTTCACCATAAAATCAGAAGCGAGCGCGCGTGTCGTTCTCTGTGTGTGTGTGTGTGTGTGTGTGTGCGTGTGTGTGTGTGTGTCCACGTCACAGCGCGGGGAGGGCGACGCCGCTTTAAAAAGGCGCGAGCGTGCCAGCGGTTCCAGACAGCCCGCGTGCTGAGGGAGGGAAACGAGGGTGGGGGGAGGAGGTAGAAACAGAGAGAGAGAGAGAGAGAGAGAGAGAGAGAGAGAGAGGGAAGGAAAGAACGAGAGAACGCGAGAAAACGCAAAACAAAAACAAAAAACAAAAAAAAGTGCGCGCGCCACCCGTAAAGGAGAAGAGAATGCGCAAGAAAAGGACAAGAGCATCGCGTGCGCGAAGGCGAGAGTGAGGCGAGACAGAGAGAGCGAGACGCGCGCGCAAGGGAGACTCGGACTCACCGGTTGTTTTCCTCCTCCAGGACGCACACGCTGAACGAGCGCAACACGCGCGAGGCGCGGTGAGAAGGGCAATAGAACAGGCACCGGACCACGTTGCCCTCTGGGGGGTGGGGAGGGGAGGGGGGGCACAAAGATGACCGTGGTGCCCGCGGAGAACCTCGACGAGACCGTGGCACTGGCGGCCCTGTCCCCGGACGCCCATGAGCCCGAAAGAGCGGACCAAGAGTGCTGCGAGCGTGTGGTCATCAACATCTCGGGCTTGCGCTTTGAGACGCAGCTCAAGACGCTGGCGCAGTTCCCAGCCACCCTGCTGGGTGACCCCAGGAAGAGGATGCGCTTTTTCGACCCACTGAGGAACGAGTACTTCTTTGACCGGAACCGGCCCAGCTTTGACGCCATCCTCTACTACTACCAGTCTGGCGGGCGGCTGCGCAGACCTGTGAACGTGCCCGTGGACGTTTTCATGGAAGAGATCCGGTTCTATGAGCTGGGCGAGGAGGTCATCGACAACTTCAAGGAGGATGAGGGCTTCATTAAGGAGGAGGAGAAGCCACTGCCTGAGAATGAGTTCCAGCGGCAGGTCTGGCTCCTCTTCGAGTACCCAGAGAGCTCCAGTCCGGCTCGTGCCATTGCCATTGTTTCTGTGCTGGTCATCCTCATCTCCATTGTCATCTTCTGCTTAGAGACACTGCCTGAGTTTAGGGAGGACGGAAAGGCACGAGAAGAAGAGCGGGCGGCCTGGAACGCGACGGGTCATGCCGACTCACCCCTGCCACCGCCCCCTAACCCTTTCACAGACCCCTTCTTTGTGGTGGAGACCCTGTGCATTGTGTGGTTCTCCGTTGAACTGCTGGTGCGCTTCTTGGCCTGCCCAAGCAAGGCGGCCTTCTTCAGGAACATCATGAACACCATCGACATTGTGGCCATCATGCCCTATTTCATTACGCTTGGCCTTGAGCTAGCTGAGCACCAGGGCAATGGTGGCCAGCAGGCCATGTCACTGGCCATCCTCAGGGTCATCCGGCTGGTACGTGTGTTCCGCATCTTCAAGCTCTCACGACACTCCAAAGGCTTGCAGATCTTGGGCAAGACCCTCCAGGCGAGTATGCGAGAACTGGGCCTGCTCATCTTCTTCCTCTTCATCGGGGTCATCCTGTTCTCCAGTGCCGTTTACTTTGCAGAGACTGATGACCCCGAGTCTGGGTTCAGCAGCATCCCAGACGCCTTTTGGTGGGCGGTGGTCTCCATGACCACTGTGGGCTACGGGGACATGTGCCCAGTGACCATTGGGGGCAAGATCGTGGGCTCGCTGTGCGCCATCGCTGGCGTGCTGACCATTGCGCTCCCAGTGCCTGTGATCGTGTCCAACTTCAACTACTTCTACCACAGGGAGACGGAGCACGAGGAGCAGCTGCAGTACACGCACGTAACGTGTGGCCAACAGCAGCAGCAGTCCTCCTTTGGAGAGCTCAGAAAGAGCCCCAGCAGGCCGTCCCTCTCCAAATCGGACTACGTGGACTCGGACGACGCGGACTCGATCAAATACACGAACTGCAGCCCTCACAAAGCCTACACGGGAAAGCTTACCGACGTGTGACGCTGAGGGGTGAAAGCAAAACAAAGAAAAAACAACAAAAACAGCACTGGCGCGCACGTGACTCCCATTTCTCATCCCCCCCTTTGCGCTCCGGCTTGAGTCCATTTGGCTGAGCTCTGATGTCCAGGCATGTGTTGCAGCGAAACGGAGTCTTTTATTTGGAGGAATAAGATGTGAAAGTGCAGCGTTGGAGTTTCTTGCTTTTGTTTTTCTGTTTATTTCTTTTTTTTTTCCAAACTTGTCTTCCATATTGGCGATCATTGGCATCAAGACGCACGAAGTGGGAAAAGTAGCTGCCTCCAGCCTCAAATATACATGCATACACACACACACACACACACACACATATATGTATATATATATATATATATATATATATATATATATATATATATATATATATATATATATATGCCAAGCCCAACCTCGCAAGAAATAGCACTTTACTCGCGTACTCTTAGTAATATATCATTACTACTACTAGCCTCGTTGTTTGTGGGGTTTGAAGTTTACACATGATTTGCCTGAGCGAGATGATAGGACCAATGATATATCTAATTTATTTATTATCTTATTTTTCTGAAGTGGGCATTAAGGCCACTGGGAGAGCCAGGCTTCGTGTCACTTATTTATCATGGTTGAGATGGTCAGGGATGGCAAAGTGCTGAAGGTCAGTGCGTCGTGGTCAGCTTTGGAAAATCATCATCACCATCATCATCATCATCATCATCATCAAAACTGCTCTCATCTGAGTCGGTTAGTAAAAGAGCATCAGCTGTAAGTCTAAATAGGGAATAAGTGACTAATTATCACATAATTGCGCGTAATTGAGCACAGGAGTCCCACTCGGCACACCCGAGGTTCTGATTCGTTTACACTTCCTTAATCACTGCTTATCTCACCAAATGCGTTTCAGTGTAGCTAAGACAGAAACCTTTCCTGGTGTGGGCCTGTATGTTCATCTTAACAAAGGGGTTGTTTTTGATGGAGAAGATGGTAAAACTTAGACAAATGTACGACTTAATCTAGACCTGTGGGCTGTTTGAGACCGTTTATGGGCCTAGAGCGCCATCTAGTGGGCAGAGCGGCGAAGGAAGGATCCTTGCAGACTTTTTTTGGAGGCAAAGGCGTTTCTATAGCAACCTTCCAGACTGCTCTGGATCTCCTGGCATCAGGCAATTTGTTGCCTTAAATTCCTTTCACGTAAATATAGCAAAGGCGGGTCGTTGCTTCTAATCGTGCTGCTTCGTAACGCCGACGTTAGTAATGTAGTTAGAGCGATGCAAAGGAAGCGAGACGGAGAAGAACCTATTCGGCAGCTACAGCATTTCGCAATGTGTGTCTAACTGTAAGAACGTGAACGTGTCGTAGTCCTGGCTTCTTTTGCAATGTAATAGTGAAACTGGTAGGTGGGCTTTCGAAGTGCTAAACTACTCAATGGTGTTCTGTTTTTTTTTTGTTTGTTTGTTTTTGAGGGTCGTGACATGGGGGCGGGAGGTGGGTTAACAAAGCAGACACACTTATTGCACAACACAGTGGGACACAGGATGAGAACGAAGCCTTCGGATGCAAACCTGCGCCTGATTTGGGGGCAGTTCTGCGGTTCCACTCCGCGACTGCAGACTCTGGACACTAAAGCCAGTGCTGCTGAGGAGAGGGCGCCGGAGTGCGGCGTGAGGAGCTCAGACTCGGAACCCTATTGGCTGGTTTGCGAGGCGCTGCAGCCAATCACGCGATGTCAATAGAGGCTAAATGGAAATACACGCTCAGACGTGATGAGAACTGTTGCAGCCTGACGACTGCTCCCCACTGTCTGGTGGAGGAGGTTCCTGCAGGAAAACGAGGTGAGGTGTGTTAGATCTTCATCAGTAGCATTTCAGCTGGAAAGAAGCGGTTGCTTGTGTTTGTGTGTGTGTCTTCCAGCCTAATCGCTCGCTTCCCTGTCACCTACGTAGAACTGAGCTAAGGTCATAACATACCTAACACCAGATTAAATACACACGAGGCATCCACATGCTGCTAAACATGGACACAGTTCTTCATTAAAACACTAGGTGGCAGTCTACACCAGTCTGTTTCCCAGAAGACTGGAGGCTGCCTAGAGTCTCTTTATAAGGTGCCCTTACCTTCACGATGAAGCGCAGCATCGAGGTGAGACCCAGAGCAGGTTATGTAAGACAGCATACATTTTCCGTAGGATTGAATGCACAATAATGGGCTTAACCGTGTTTGATTTTCAGACTGAGCATGAATTGGGTGCATTTTTAGGTTTTGGATTTACAGAACTCAGAATAAAGGTAAACTACAGGTTCTTAAGAAGGATGCTTCTTCAAAGGTTCTTCATTAAAGGACTATGAGGAACTGTGAGTCCTGTATAGAACCATTTCATGCTCAAGGTGAAATGGGTCTTCAGATTGATGCCATATAGCGTAGAACCTTTTGGAAAATTGGTACAATAATCTGTAGTTACAAGCTTGATATTCTGTATCTGTCAGGAGAACCATTCACCATGCAGAGAACCATTTGAGCACAATTTAGTTCTAGAACCGTTTAACCTACAAGAGTGTAGTTAACACACAAAAATCAATTTAGCAAGTAATTTTGTAGTTATTTATTCAGGTTAATCTAATAAAGACTAAAACAAATGCCATTACAACATGATAATAATAATAATAATAATAATAATAATAATGCAGTAATATTTTGAACGGATTTAGAAATAATAATTTTACTTTGATCGTTAACAAACAAGCAAGCAAACAAACAAACACAATAATTTATTTTCCCTCTGCTTGTTTTTCAAGCTATTTCGTAACCGCTGCCAGTTCCACTGCAGCAAAGGGCAAGTGCAGTTCACCTATTCACCACTAGAGGGACCATATCGGGGATTGAGACACTGAGCAAGCACCAAGGAAAATTACAGCTGTACACCAGTACAGCTGTCAGAGAACAAGAACATGCAGTTAGACCTGATTTAACAACATTAGAGCCATCATTAAACAATTAAGACCTCTAACATAAATCATTCTTCTATGCACACACTGGAACATAAAGCCTGTGTAACTAAGGCTGTTTCGTGGTGCGTGAAGGTTGCTGAGATAGCTAGATATTATTCTCCAAGATGAAAAGACACTGGCCTGAACGCTTGGCTTGATGACCTTGAGATCAAGTCTGTGCAGTGTGCAAAGGCACATGCACTGTAGCGCGTTATAGCTAGTATAGTTCACCAGTGATGGTGATAGACAGTCTGTCTGTGAGTTCATAGAAATAACTAAGGGATTTATGAACAGCAGTCTTAGTATATTATTAGTACTTTGTAGTATATTATCGACAGATGCTGTAAATAACTAATGGTATCATAAGGTTTTAGATTGGCCTTGAAGTAAACATTGGGTTGGGTAAACATAGGAAGGCAGGAGAGCCTTGAGGCCTGGTACAAGAAACGATGACTGCAGTGCTGGTTTCCACACATGGTGCTTTTATTAGCTGATGCTATTGGCAGCTTAACATTTCCACTGCTTCCAACAGTTCATTTATAGGCTACAGTTTCAGGGATGACAGACTTTCGTCTGTAGGTATATGTATATCATTGGTCTAAAAATGCATAACAAACACACCGTAAACAAGAGTGGTCGACTCTGTTATGTAATGGAGTGTACTGACTATACAATAGGCCTACATCCAGTGCACTGCAATCCATGTCTTTTGATGTCTGACGGGTGGGCAAATATGATGTTATGTTATTGTTATCATGATAAAATACATGGTGATGCATTTTTTGAATACACAACATAATAAAAACACAGATTTCGGCTGATTACGGGGGCCCTGTGAAGAAAAACAACCAGTGTACAGTAGCTACATAATCTTTATAGAAACAAGCACCGTGTTGGGGGTCAACCCATTATGCTGTTGTCTTGTTTTATTCATTGATATTTACCAATCGTAAGATTTTTCCTTTGGTTCCTTTTTACATAGTTTACCTATTATCTGTAGTATTAAATTGAAAATCACTTATTTATTCATTTTTATAGCATTTTTATATGTAGCTTTGCTGCCTTTTCCACTTCTTTTCTTAATTTAGAAAACTCAGAAAAACAATTTGCCATATCACCCACCCATATCACTTTAATAGACAGCACATTAGAGATGTTACCATACACCGTAGCAAGTTGTATGGCATCATATTCTGTTGCCTGTATGCAGAGCATTATTTTGGGACATTATAAAGTGCAGTTTTTGTTTCAGGTATTGTGCTTTCATAATGTTAAACACTCTGAAAATGGAAAGATTCACATACAGTCAGATGCAAAAGTTTGGGCGCTACTGGTCAAATGACATACTTTCTTGATTTTCTAAGGGAAAATAAGTTTACGCATTCTCTGCAGGGAACACACATAATGCAAAGTTGCTTTTTATTTGCTAAGACAAAATCTGTCCTGTGTCAAAGTTATGGAATATTTTATAATTTATGTAAAAAAATTGATATGTTAAACTTGGAAAAGGTTTAAAATAAATGCAGAAAAATGCCATGTTGTGTATAAGGATGTGTTTACTTATTATCTCTTAGAAAATCAAACATTTTAATTTCACAGGTGGTGTTCAACCTTTTACGTAGGACTGTATTAATGTAAGCAACTTTTACAGCCACTATTTTTGCTGTATTGAGAAGTCAAATCGAGACATCACTGCATTGCATTCTGTTTTCTGTGTATCGTTACACAGCAGGTGGGAAAGCTGTAGAAATCCCATTGTTTGGGGTGGTGCTTCACAGCAGCCAGGCAATCCTTTGTGATACTTATGGTAGAAACAATAAGAAGATATGTAGTAAGAATAGAACAGTAAGAAGAGGTTAAGCATGGCCTGTTTAATGGGACAGGTTTCATTTATTAGATTTACACTGGGTGCAACTCTCTGAAGGGCATTATGCAAGAGAGCCTAGACTGAAATTACATAATTTGATAGAGGGCATATTTTTTTAGTCTGTAGGCCCTTCATTTCATGAAAGTCAATGAAGCACAGAACCTGTGCCAGACAGACCTGCAGCGCTTTGAAGGTGAGGGAGGCATGAGTTGCAGTGAAAAACAAACAGTCATATTCAGCCACAGATGATACTCAGACTTAAAGCAGAGAAAAACCCAGCTTCGCCAAGCGATCATAGAAAATATCCTGTATACATGTTAGCAAAATGCTCATTAATGTTTTTTAACTTTAGGAGAATGTAGCTGCTTTTCATTCCCAATATAAAGCCACTGCCCCTGTAGAAACCACAATTTCTATGAATGTGTAGGTACATTCAAACTCTAAGTTTCAACAATAATGTTATTTTAATAGCTCTGTTGAAACCCTGTACTCATGGGGGCTGTTCCTGATAGTCATTCAGTTTTTAATTGCAACTTTATGGGTTTTATGTAAGAAAAATAGACTTACATAAGTGCAAAATATATGGATATATTACAGATTTCATCAGTTTAGGGGCACAAATAAAAGAGTAGTTGGCTTTAATTGGGCATTTAAAAACCTATTCATCATTTAATTGTTAAAATAAAGCTCATGTTAGCTTGAAATGCTTAATGAGGTCATTTGGTTCACTTTTTTGGATTACTCTTTTACTTTTACTTAGTAAATGCCCAACAAGTATTATATATATATTGCTCAGTTTACTATTCTGTGTGGAATGCGGCATGAATTATAATTTTTGTTTTTGATATATTTCCAAACACTTGTGTATTCTGGTGGTGCTCCCTGTGCAAACACAGCCATGAAAAGCTTGCTAATAAGCTGATGTGTTGAGTCAGGTGTGTTGGGAGTAGGGAATCACTTAAATGTGCAGAGCAGTGGCATTTGAGGATTAGGACTGGAAAACACTGCACTGCAGTATTGACTGGTGTGTTCCTGTATGCGTGGAGAGTGCAACACTTCTGAGTTAATGGGTTGGCCTGAATCAGGTGGTTAGGGAGGAAAAAGATGAAAAGTCACCTCCAAATGCCCACATTCCAGCTTCTCCCATGCTAAAGCTGTGATCTACCCTGTTTGTCCTGAGTTTTTACTAAACAAGAGGTTCAAAGCAGTTACAGTAACCCTTTAGTTCATAAGCCTACATGACATCTACATAAGCTTGTCATGGAAACAGACATAACCCTATATAAATGTTTATAAATGCTTATTCTAGGGCTGAAAAATTAATTATTTTTTATCACAATCACAATTTAAGTTTTTTACCTATAGCCGACAAGAAAAAAAAAAGCTCTTCAAGGTTCTTAAAAAAAGATAGTTCTTTATTAACAACAATCATTCTAGACAGAACCATGAACAGTCAAAGACCCAATGGCATGCAACAGTGGTCTTTTGCATGGTGAGATGGTTCTTCGGATTCTTAGAGAATGTTTTATATATGGTGCTATATATATATATATATATATATAAGTATTGCTAATGTTGTGCTGTCTAGCTTTCAGCAACAGAAGATCGTTTTGGTGCTGTATCAAACCCTTTTCAAAAAGGTGACATATAGATCCACATACAACACATTCTCCATAAATCTATGAAACCATTTCACCATGCAAAGAACTTTTTAAGCATGCAAATGAGTCATTGATTGTTTATGATTCTGTATAGAACCATTGTCTTTAATATAGAACCTTTGAAAAAAACTCAAAAAACATTGTTTTAAATTTTAAGAGGGGAAATTAAACCTAAGAAAAGCTTGTGAAATACCTGTAAATAGGTTAGACCAATCAGAGACAACCAAACATGAGTTGGGACATCACAACTCCAACTTACTGGCAGTTTGGGTCAAGCCCCAGGACAAAAAAAGTGGATGTTCTGATTTTCTTGGCTAAAATAAATCAGACCTAAATCTCCATTTATTTAAAAAAATCACAATTTAATTTGAAGTTACAATATTAGTTGGAAAAAACGCAGTTAGATCCCCAAATTGTTGAGCCCTACCTTATTCCAATAGGTGTAACCTGTCATAAAGGCTTGAGACACTGAGCTTAAGACACTCATAAAGGCCTTAGCTAACTTTGAACAAGAATGGCAAATGTAAGATTTACAGCGAATGGCGGTTACTGGAAAAAGCATTTACAAACATTTATGCAGGTTTATGTAAGCTGTCATGACAAGTATATGTAGGTGTCATGTAGCCTTATGAACAGTACTCAATTGTATTTTAATAATAAGGATAATGGTCCTGCTAACATTCTGGTTGTCTATGTCTTCATTGTCAAAGCCTTTTAACTAAATTTTCATTGTTTATACACCATTTTAAAAATTAGCTTTTACCTTTGTGTGAACATTTAATGACAAATGACTAAAGAAATTAGAGATGCACCAATATGTAATGTGTAGGCTTATGCTGAAATCCAATATTCTGCCAATGCCAATACATAAAAGTACATATATAAAACATAGACATTGGGATTACTACCTGGATAGCATTATGGAGAAATATAATAATTATATAAATGCAAATGCAAGCATTTTAGTACAGCAGCTCAGGGTTGGCTAAACGTTCTACTCTTCCAGAGGACAATACATACATGATCAAATATCAACTTGAACTATCATTCAAGTTTAAATGTCTGTCTGACAATATCTGCCGATTGCCAATATCAATATGATTCCCAATATCACCGTTTATTCCTGACCGAAATGGCCCAAAATTCAATAATACTCAAAGTAACATCTGATACATTAACATACATTGGAATTAAGAATGCATCATTCCTTCTCCTATAAACTTACAACAGCAGTGATATACTTTTGTCATTTATTATCACTATACTAACAGTATCAGTAGCATAATTTAGTTCTAATGCAAAATTTAGAAATGCCGTAAATACACAAGCCATGCTATTCAGCTTCAGTATGTAGTACATTGCATCTGCGAGTGATTTGTTACTAAGAGTTTTACCTGAATCAGTTGATGAGTGTAGTCACAATGTACTAACACCAAATGCATACTTTCTCCCTTTCCCCCATACGACACAGCTCTACTGCTTAACATGACCAACAAGTTCACTTTGCCAAAAGGGCAGGTTATTTCAAGCAGTGGATGCATTGAGTCCTTCATAATCCGTGGACTTAAGACACTTACAGATGATGAATTGCCATCATGTGAGACCCAAATGTGCTACACTTAACCCTTACTGACCCCTTAACGCCCCTTGTCCGTCAGCTATATTTCCGTAGACGCGTGAATTGCTTTGTTTTTTCTGCTGCCATGGTGACGAATTGACAATAACACTGGCTGCATGATGGTGGACTCGTGCGGCAATTGTGGCGTTGTATTGTGTTACAACACATGGCGGCAACATGGAGCACAGTGGCAGTGGTGACCCATGTTATGTTGATGCATAATTAGCAATTTCATCTTATAACTTAAGTCATTTTCCATATAGTTTGGATTAAAATGTTAAATTCATATTTTTAATTGATATCCATATTGATGCATGCTTTGGTTATATGGTTGAGCCAGTGTTGGAGAAATAATCCATTTCAAATGACTATTTAATTCTCTCATACTGTAAAGGGATTACTTTACTTTTTATGTCCCACAAATGTTACCTGTTGTCACATCACAACTGTAAAATAAAAAAATAACCAATTTAAATGCTATTTAAAAGTCAAGAAAACAGCCAGTAGGAACAGTTCTAAAACAGCTGCCAAATAAAAGTTTAGATGTTAACTTTTTAAAAGAAGGGAAAAACATTTTTACTGTAATGTACTTTATTGTAATTATATCTCATCCCAAATAATTTGGCAGATGCTAATTGCATTATATTTAAATAGAGTGATGTTGCTTTGAATGTTAATATCATGGTTTTACTGTTTACACTTAAGTTAAGTGATACTTTTTTAATCCCACAAATGGGGAAATTCCACCGCCGCATTTAACCCATCCGTGAAGTGAAACACCACATACACACTAGTGAATACACACACACCAGGGGGCAGTGAGCACACTGGCCCGCAGCAGTGGGCAGCCCTATCCACGGTGCCCGGGGAACAATTGAGGGTTAGGTGACTTGCTCAAGGACACTTCAGTCATGGACTGTCGGCACTGGGAATTGAACCAGCAACCTTCCGGTCACAGGGCCAGTTTCCTAACCTCTAGCCCACGACTGCCCAGGTGTTCAACATCATGATCATTTTACTTGCATAATTCTGCACTATTTTGTTACTTCTTTATAGCTATAATATAGCTATATTCTATATAGCTTAAGGTCCTATATACCAAAAATCTCCCTCTCTCCCTCCCCCCTCTCTCTCTGTCATCAGGTGGTTATTATCTTTTTTTATTTTTAATTTATTTTTATGACAGTAAAAATGGACAGAACATCATTTGGAAATTTGAGAAACAAAGATTAACACTTTTTATTAATGGTCTACTGTAGATGTTTTGAATATGCTCTGTCTTTCTTTAACTAACATTCATCTAAATGTCTATTAAATGAAACTGAACTTGAAGTTGTTTGTGAAAGATTCTATCAAATCTATCCTTAATCCTAAACGTAATCCTAACCTCAGTGCAAAACCTACACATACTGCTAACCATAACCCTAACCTTAATGTTGTTGATAATCAGCTATCACCAGAAAGTTAATAATTTGAGCATCTGTACATCATCTATAGGGGACCATTTAAATGAAGTGTGATATAATAGTGTGCAAATTCCACTTTAAACCAGGCAGGAAATCAACCGCAGACTCAACGAGCAGGGCGGTGGTGTTATCCACTAGGCTATAGCAGCCAGCATCAGTTTACTGTCTGAGATGAGTCTGTTTAACCTTTAGCAACTGTTAGCCTGTTAGACTGATTTTTTGTATATATATATATATATATATATATATATATATATATATATATATATATATATATATATATATATATATATATATACACAATATATATATATATTAAATATAATAAAATGCTGATTTCTTTCTGCCATTGTTTATCTTCCATGAACAAAACCGAGGCAGCATTGGGAGAAGCCGGTGTACTATAGTCACATGAGTGCCTGAATAGACAGGCTGTGTGGTTAATACTGTTTTCACTTTGTACAAATAGCTACTGCCAATAAATGTGGACTATTTACTTATGAAACAGCAACTGAATGACTGAAGTGGTGCAAAACAGAGCTTAAAATAGAAGTTTTGATATGACTAGTGATTTTCCTCCATTTAGACATCTATGCCCATAGATGAGATTAGATATTGCTTGTGTCTGCAGAATAGAGGGCAGAGAAAGGCAATTCCTCTGCACCATTGTGCATGTACAGCATAGTGAGTGAGCAAAAGGAATGAGGCACATAATAATCAAATATTTCACAGTGCGTTTATCATTGAACCGGATAGTGTGAATGCAGCATTGTTACAGTGTTGATGCAGCATGTACTTCTACAGCATTTGGCTGTGGTCACTGCCTGAGGAGAAGGCTGTAGAAAATGGCTTCACATTGTGGCAACACAGCCTCTCACTCTTGCTCATTGCCAGAGCAATGGGAACATTTTGTAGCGTGCTAGGTCGCTAACTCTGCCTGACAGATCTGTGTCAGTGTTGCATTGTGGATCTCCTCCATGGAAAAGCAGTGTTTAAAAATCCACATCCTGTTTGCATGGAACAGAAAAAAGCCTGACTGTAATATTTATGAGGACATTGTTCTGCTGGTGATAAAACTGTGCTTACACCTGTAACATTGTTGTCAAGGGCAGGCGATAGCTGGCGTGCATGATATTAATATTAAATAACTTAAAAATTGGTTTACATTCTAGCATACAGCCTTGATTTTTTCTCAGAAAGCAAGAAATGTAGGACTATTCAGCTCATCACTTACAGCAGACAGGCACCATAGCATAGTGTAAAGCGCTTATATCATTGAAAACCATCCCTCCATTTTTTAACTAATAGTCTCGTGTGTAAAAATTAGAACTTAATTTTGAACGTGTTAAATGTGGCCTGTATATGGAAACTAAGCCACACAATTAGCCTGTTTTAAGTTCACTGTGTTTATGATGTCATTAAAAGAACAGCACATTTACATATACACGCCTTTTCCACATTCAGCAGTTTAGCTCCACCTGTTCACAACAAAGTTGTAAAGAGTGTTACAGCTAGGAGTGCTTTTTTTGAATGAGACACAATACAGGACACCCAGTCAGGTCAGAGATCAATTACATATCAGTCTTCAGTAGCCTAAGTAAAGGCCACCCCACACAAGACACGTTGCATTATTCTTCCACACAGCGTCATGTAGTATCATGTAGCAGATACAGTATGAAGCACTGTTATAATACACAGCAAAAGTGCCAATAAACATCTACTTACACTCTCCTCATATAGATTTTATGAAATTAAACTTAACATAATTTATTACATTTGGTATCAGTTCACTACCTCGTCACTAACTCACTATTAAAATATATAATGTGAAAAAAGGCAAGAGTAGTAACATTAGCTGAAGTGACTTACCAGTACCATTAGCATTTATCTGTTTATGTAAAAGACTGATTGCCTGTCAAGTCCTGTTTCATCTAGTATTGCTTTCTGTGGTCTTGATATGGCATTAATTAAACATAGTAGTGATAAAATGGTAAAAAGCAGAATTTGAATGGTGCTGTTTTGCTGCTGGTGTTCATATGTTCATTAAAAGCAGTGGTTTAAAATTCTTGGATTCTGCACATGATGCACTCTGGCGAGTCCAGTTTGAGTGGCCTTACTTCTAAGTCATAAAGAGGTTCTGGAAAATGGTCATGTACAAATAAATGACTCTGTTGTATGTGAATGTACAACCACACCAACATCATGAGCCGACGTTATGATGAAAAATGTAGGAAATTACCCATATAATGTATATCATCAAACACAAGTATCTCCAAAAATATTTCTTTACAGAAGAGGGCAAAGACGTTCTTATCTTTCAATGTAAGTTAATGGAAAAAGTTTTCATTCTAAGCAATTTTGGAGCATTTCTATTCATCCGATCATCATGAAATGTTCACACAATGTAAAGGACAGCTGCTAAATTCAAATGGAGATACATTTTTTTCATTGGACAGCAACGATATTCATGTATGTCTAGCATTCAGATGTATTTAGATCATGGTCCTTCTTTATGTTAAAATAATTTCACAAGGAGTTCCTCATTGCTGGAGCCAGTGTGACAGTTATCAGAGCCAGGAGATGTGCATGATTATTCTAGCAAATGTGTCTTCTGTCACCTGGCAACTGAACATCTGGCCAAAAGATGTATTTAGTGGTTGAGAACATGCTTTAAAGAGGTAATGATGTCCTGTTTGTGATTACAGGTGATGCTACTCTCGTTGTTGTGAGTACCTTATTGGCCTAACTAGTAGCATAATTTAGTTTTTCTTCTTGTTGGCTTTTTGTATTGAGTAAAACCTGCCATCTGACACTGAAAAAATATACCATTTGGGCCGCATAAGAGCTAGCTTAGCTCTAATTCTTGGTAATCAAGCCAACTTTGGCATGGTGGTTCAACCCTTACACGTTTCGATTAGTTACAGCAACATAGTCCTACTCAGTAGCACAGCATTGTAAACTGTAAACTCAGCATTATGTAGTAAGTTGAATTGAGGTTTTTGCCAACGTTCAGGAAAACTTCACCTTACAGAACACAGGACATGGATAGGTCACTTGCATTCAGAGTAGCATCACTTAGGTGGGACTGATGTTTAAAGACTCTGATGAAAGTTAGACTTTAGCTGTTTTATTTTGGATTGCAGGAACAGCGAGATGATCCTTGGCACAGATTTCTGGATCAACAGACAAACAGGAAGAAAAATGAGAACCAAGAGTCGCCTCACCACTCCATGGACTCAGAGGTCAAACAGACCAGGCAGCAATCTCACACTTCAAAGATGGCAACTGAAATAAAGTGAGCACGGACGTTACGATGTTCAGGCGTAACGTAGGGAGGGCCACAAACGTTGTTTCCTTGCAGAAATGCCTCAAAGGATCTCGAAAAAGGGATGCTTTGTCAAACGTGGAGTCTAACTGAACGGCAGCATTATGGACAACGTCACAGACTGAGGCTTAGAGACATGCTGAACTGAGGTAGAGGAGAATTTACTTGAATCACAGATCATCTACATATATGCTTTATGAGACACTAAACGTGTTCTTGATGTCTTTTAGGAAACAACAGGCTATAATGACAGGAGTGTGTCTGTGTGTGTGTGTGTGTGTGTGTGTGTGTGTGTGTGTATGCGTGTGCATGTATGTTCTCACAGGTACACATCAAGAATATGTCACAGATAAACACTGCATATCATGTGCTATACCAAATCATATTGCATGCCTGGAAATACAGAGCATGCAATCAGACATAAAGACAACAACACAAAAAGAAATCTTCATTTTCACTCTTTGTTAACCAACATCTCGAAACAGCTTCAAGTGTAATCGTCAAGTAATATGGGAACAATGATGATGGTGTAGATTAAAAAAAATGGTTAACATTATTAAATCTCTATTTTTTTAAGGTATCATATGTTTTGTATGAAAAGAAATCGGTTAAACTGGTGACAGGTTATTTTTTTAAAGCGTTTTTGCTAAATGATTTTCTTCTTTCTCGTGACTTATTTTGCCTTGTTGGAACAGCAACTGAAAGAACAGATGAACTCTAGAGTTTTGGCAGTGTAGAAAGCCTCACACCCCTTTTCTCCTCAAACAAAGTGTCGGTGCAGGGCAAAAGCTGCAGGGTCTTTGACTTCACCTTTCTTTCTTTACTCCTTTTTATCTGATTGTGATTGTTCATATAGGTTGAAATAACATTTGGATCAGAATGCTGTATCACCTGTCGTTTAAAAAAAAAAGAGTATCTACCTCAATGTCATGATCTTCAGTTTTAAGAAGCTTCGCCCTGGGAAACAGTTCCGCTGCATCAATCATGTAACTGTCTGTGCGGTCATTAAACCAGTGCGTTGTTTACCCTGCCATGGAGTCAGGTGAACTTATATGTCATGTTCCTAAAAATAGTTTGACCTGCTTGTCCTCATTGTCCATTCTTGAGGCCTGCTGTATGTGTATGTATTAGTCTAGCTGAAGCCCTTTGACATGTTGGTTTGTGCAGTAAAGCACAGTCTATACAAATATTAAAGGGCCCATATATTGGAAATTGATGTAGTATGAAAACGTTACAGTTTCAAAACATACCATTCACTCTCAAGTCATATATGGCAGCTAAGCTAAAACTTTTTTTATGATGTCACAAAAACATTTACATATATCTGCCTGTTTAGCCTACAGCAGTTTAGACCCACCCATTCATGTTGATTAGAGTTATTAGGAGAGTTTCAGCCCAGACCGCTTTCTGACTGAGACACAATATAAGAATATTAGAACAATTAAAACAGAGCTCATTTACACATATCGATCTTAGAGTATTTGACAGATTTTTCAAGTTTTCTGCATTATATCATCAACCATCAACTAAATCATCAAGATCTAAACAGTCACTCACAGTGGTTTGATGTGAAAATCATAATTGTTCACAATGGCAGATAGGCTCTAGACGTCTTATCCTTCTAAGAAGCTACATCAAAGGAATTATTCTATAAAATTTTCTGTGTCCTGATGCCTGAGACATTGATTTATAATAGTAAGGAGATAGGATATTGGCCTACACTGTATTTTTTAAAACACAATCATGGTGGAAGTACATACAGGGTGTTGTAAGGCAAAGTGGTCCCCAAAGAAAACATGTTTATGAATTTTACACAGTTTTACCATTATTAACATTACACATCTTCTGTTTTCATATGTAGAGACACTGAATGTTTTGGATAATAAATAAAATGGCTATATTTGCATCAGGACACCTGGTTCACATCATTTACGTTACATTTATGACATTTGGCAGACGCTCTTATCCATTTCATAATTTTTACACAGGTAGGAGAAGGTAGTGTTAGGAGTCTTGCCCAAGGACTCTTATTGGTATAGTGTAGGGTGCTTCTCCAGGTTGTGGGGAATGACTTTGTTGGTACTGCAACAAGTAAATTATGCAGAATTTTTTAAATCGAGAGATTGGAAAATGTGGAAAACCACACAAACACTACAAGTGGATCTCAAGAAATACAAGAAAATTGTGGGCTCTCTAATATCTGACCTTGACCAACAGGCCACTGATTTTTTAACAATACTATCCACACCATCCAATAAGATGTTATAATAATAAGATGTTTCCCATAGCCAGTGTATTTAGAAACCTGCATCTTTTTTCACTTGTTCCTGAAATACAAAATGGTCCTTGAGCAAAGAGCGTCTGAATATCCTGAAAAAGTGATACATTACATTTACTTGACTCATCGGCACAATTACATCAGCACAATGTCTTCTTTCGGTTTACTTATTTTAGGCAATAATTGTGCTGCTGTAATATGTTTTATTCATGTGGAAGTGATGTACATGTTTAAATCACATACATTCAGCGCGTTACTATTTTTCAGAAACAGAGTGGAAATGCTTATTTCTTTTCCATGTCCATAATCCACCTTCAGCTGCATTAATGGATCACACCACCACACAGCGTTAGCAAACAAGAATCAATGCGACTTTATTTGTGTGAGAAAAGCAATAGTATAGAAAGCCATGCATTTCAGTCACTTACACTTTGAGCACTTCCTGGAGGAAGCAAGATGCATTTGCTTTGTTTTCTCTGTAAATGTTCTTCTTTTTTCTGTTCATTTGTTAATTTTACTTTCATTTGTGGGCTATTTTTGATAAATAAATACTTGTTTGTCATCGTTCTGAAATTTCAGGTGTACAAGATGTTGATTGTTGTTTTCTGCGTAGAAGAATACCTGTTAGAGGAGTTATTGTATGGGAGAATGCGAGATGTGTACGCGGCTAACATGTTGGTGCATGACTGCAAATGTACACCTCGCCTCTTTATATTTTGCACATTACATTGAAATCACAGCAGTGCAAATTGTGCCATTTGTTTGCTTTCTATTTCTGTTTAGAAATAGAAAGTATGTTAAATACTTTAATAAATGATGCTAATTATTGCTCATATTGATTTAACATTATCTCCCCTCTAGATTTAACATGATCATTTATTTGCTACAGATTTCACAATGTTTCACCATATGCAATGATGAACTAGATTTCTAAGCACATGTTCTGCTCTATTCATTAAGTAATTGTAGTAAAGCTGTGCATATTTGTCACCTATAATTCAGCAATGCACAGACAGAGCTAACTGCACCAATGCCATCTTAGTTGGTATACTGTTTACTGCATCCACTATTGTTAAGATTTGTTTAGGTGAGATAAAAATGGAGTCGCGTCTCAAGAATAGCACTGTGCTGTTGGTTCACTTTGGTTTCTGTGAGCTTTGTTGTTCATGGGTGCTCTCTAACCTGTCACCAAGCTTTTTTTATTTTAAAGGACACAACAGTGTTGATCTCTTAGAGTTTTGTTCTCTTGTAAGCAAACTCTATAGTGGTTAATGTCACATGACCTGGGGTTCAATTCCCTGCTCGGGTAACTGCTTTGGAAGACACCGCTAACACAACATCTACTTTCCTCGGAAACATGATTAGACTGTCTATCTTGATAAGAATGCCTGCCATATCTGTTGTAAAGGAAAGTATCATGTACACAGGCCTGTATGAGCACCTGTTTGAGATTCTCCACGGTTTTTATAGCAAAGCATTATTGATGATTGGAGCCCACGAACATACATTATCAAAGCGCATCTTGAAAAAGCCACGGTTAGTCCCCATTGTGCTATGTTCAAACCCTTCCAATTGTGCTAAAACACTCTTAAGGGATGCATATATTTAACCACCACTAAATGGGATTAGCCAACAGTGATGCAGCATAGCTTTCCACCAGCTAGCAACTGACCCACTTGCGGAAAGTAAGCAGGTGTTCTTGTCGTCGGTCTACCCCTGGGTCCCTGTATCCCTGGTGATTTAGGATGAAGCCAGCATTAATGTTTTTGTCCTGGGGTGCGCGATGTCACTTTCAATTTTGTAGAACTCATCACATAAGTATACCCCTGTGACTACAAGCAACAAAAAACTTTAGAGCTTTAGAGAGAATGCAAGTGAATGCATTAACTTCAAGGTGGACTGCAGCTTTGATTTCAGCCTGGCTAGCACATACTGACCACATATATATATATATATATATATATATATATATATATAAAATGTGCCTTTTAAGTGGGGCATGTATTTCACATTGTACGCGCATTGCTATCTGAGGGATTTGCACAGCAAACGTTCTTCCATTCGTTTTTTAATGGATGTGGAATTGCAGCAAATAAATCATATGGCTTGTTGGAGTTGTGTAATGATGTTGGCTGTATAAAGCATGTATGGAGAGATTTAACCAGAATATCTGCTTCGGCCTACAGTGTGCAGTGCTGTTATAGTCTGTAGAACTGTACACGTTTGAAACATTGATTTTCTCGCCATCTTGTAACTCAAAAATTTGATTCAGGGCATGTAATTATATTGGCATGTAATTATATGTCCAAATCATTTCCATACACTGTTGATCACCACAGTACTTCTGGAGGCTACTATGGGGAATGATGTTTAGGACAGGCCAAACGTGGTTAGGTATTTGTACTAGATTATAGGTAGAATCTTGCAGGTTCATAGTTCTGTATGGTGAGCAATAATGCATGTTTTATCATATATGTATATATATATATATATATATATATATATATATATATATGTATGTATATGTATGTATATGTATATATATATGAATGGTGCCTTACATATTTCATGTCACATTGATCTCATTAAGATCTCATTATGGAATGCAAACAGCTAACTTCGAAAAACATAGATAGAACTAGTTTTGATGGTGATGTTCTTTAGATGACTTAGATCCTGTGGACTGAAAGTTAGAGTCTAGCAGCTTTGATAGCTTATATAGCAACACTAATGACTGAGCTTGACAAACTGACTGAAGTAAATAGTATATGAATGTACTGAATGTAAGTCTTCCGGGATTGTATTCTGGAATGACTCAGTGTTAAACTATGTACAAGGCAATACACCCCACATTTACTCTGGATGTCTGTAACTGGCCCTCATAATCCAACTCAAAATGCCTTATCAAAAAATCTGTGTGAAGGACCAAAATGAGCACATTAATGTCCAGTCATTGCTTATGGTTGGTTTTCCAGAGGATGGCGCTGCAAAGACCGCCTTTGTATGCTCTCTAATTGCTATACAGTCTTGCTTTGTGTGCAAATCATGTATGTCATACGTGGTCAGTGAATAGTCAACCGTTCATCCTGGCAAAGCTCATTAAACTACTTCTCTCCCAGTTTTTTTATTTCAGTATGTAGATTCAAACAACCCCAAAAGTATGACGTAAGCTATAGCGTAATGTAAGCAGTATTGTATCTATCCAGCTGCTTTATCCTTCTGTGGAGTAACTTTACGAATGTGCTGCCAGTAGACAGAGCATGACCAAAACACTAGTGCATTTCTGAAAGAAAATGAAATTCTCCAAGACGATACACACAATATCCACCCGTCTTCAGTCCTGTGTGCTGTCATCCTTTATGTATGTGTGGGTATTGGTCTACAGTGTAGCCTTGCCCATTTGTACCATGTAAACACTGTGCAGTCTTTTACCATTTATTCACTATGAGCTGTGAGAAGCTCCGAACGCATTGTGTTTCGTCCTGCTTCTGTACTGAACCATTAGCCATTACTCGTATTGTGCAAAATACAACAGAGACCTTAAAGTTAAATGGGCGTTCTGTACAGATGTCTCCTGTCTTGTGCTCTTAACATGACTGGGTGATGAATTACATGTGTGGCTTATTATGTACAGTGTGTGAAATACAGTAAATTAAATAATGTAATTGATAGAGAGTATATTATACATCGAAAATAATGTATATATGTATGAACTGTAAACGTACATAGGAGATGTACGCAATAAAATCCATTTGAATATTAAAAGTGTGCCCCTGTTCTTCTGGTGTCTGAGCTCCCACCTTGTACACTGTTGGAAATAAATGTTCTGTACAGGTACATTTTTCGTTCATCATGGTAAAACAATGTAAATGTACCCTCAAAGGTACAACAGTGGTTTTAAAGTCCAATTTTGTGGACATTAAATAAGGTTTTTCCAGGTGAAAAGTACATATTTGTACCTTTTCATAACTTAATGTTTTAAAACAGTACAATAAAATAAAAAGCCTGGAGATGCGATGGGGGGTGTGGAGTCAATACAACTTAGAAAAGATATATGTATATATAAAATTATATATATATGTATACACATATACACAAATATTTAAGAAGAAAAAAGCTATATATATAACTTTATATATATATATATATATATATATATATATATATATATATATATATATATATAGCTTTTTAGGGCGACCCCTCTTCGGAGCAGCCGAAAGAAGAAAAAGATATATACACACTGACTCTGAAATTTATTGTTCTGTTTTAAAACATTAAGTTATGAAACTGACTCTGGTACAATTATGTTGCTTGACTAAAGGTACTGAGATGTGCCCTTGAGGGTACCACCCCGGTGACAAGAGGGGTACTGCCCCAGAGACTGTTTACTACCTTAATCTCTGGAAGTGTATGCTGAAAATGATAGCTTTACAATGTTCAGAACTTTGAATGGAAAATAGTAGAGTAAAGTATTTTTGGGGCATTTTTGTTGCACTTGAATAAAACAAGAAGAGTGAACAGCAAAAATTAAGGTGCAAAGTATTGTCCCAACAGCAACAATATCTACATCATATATAATTATTTGAATCTACTGGATGGCCAAGGCTAATCAAGTTACAAGGATACTCCTATAAAGTTACCATTTAAAAGATACAAGATTTTGTTACAGCAAGGGTATAAAGTGTCAGCCTCCTTGATCTGCATCACAATAAAAAGCAGAAATAATGTATACACTTTTAGTATTCCCAGGCCAACATCTCTGTATATAGTAATTATAAATCAGTCCTCTTCATAGATGTCCCAGTCATGGAGTTTAAAAGGGCCCTGAGCTTGAACCCATACAGCAATAATATGGTGAAGAGTGCAGAGCATCAGGAAGTAACCAACACAGCAGAATCAATGGGATAAGTGTTGGCCAGGTGCCCTGGGCTTTCTGCACAATAAAGTAATGTCCATGGGAAATGGGGGAGAGAAGTGGGTAAAAGAGAGAGAAAGAGAGAGAAAGAAAGAGAGAGAGAGAGAGAGAGAGAGAGAGAGAGAGAGAGAGAGAGAGAGAGAGGGAGGGTTAAGAGCAGCCCTAGCCTTTCAAGTGCCCCTATCCTCATTCAAAAGTAATGATTTCACTCAAGGAAACAAGTCGATTACATAAGAAACCATGTTAGAGGAGGATGATGCTGCCTGCAGGAGAGCGTGTAAGGACGGCTGGCCACAGACCACGGTGAGTGTGAACCTTGTCTTGATGAGTTCGTTTAAAGCATCTTCTCAGTTTTCCATTTTAGGCCAGAGTTCTCTGTAAGGCTGTAAAAACATCAGCACGACAGTCAAATAAGTAACTATTACATGCCAAATAACATTATTACAGCGTTAGAATACAATAGACTGGATTTGATGAAAAAAATGTACCTGAGGACGGCCTAGTTTTACAGGCAAAAACGTGGTTCTTTGACTCACAAACTGAAAATGTTGACATTGAGGGGTTACTGTGCTCAAAATGAAATAAATAGCAATGTTAATTTTATCATCAGTACAATAGAGAGAATGGATTACTCAAACAACAGAAATGACTTGTCAGATGACAATGACAACAAGCTGAAAGCAAGGTAAAATTAGCAAAGTACCTTCTTTTCTCAGGCTAAAAGAGTCCAATTATTTTATCTGGTGTCCATTTTGTACTGAATAAAAAGATAAAATATATAAAAAGATAGAACTGCTGTTTTCTTCACAGTTTTGCTACACTAACGTTAGCGTGGTTGTCATTTTTAGCCTGTATGTTAGCAGTCAGGATTGTTTGACACCAGGGATTCCCAACAGTTGTACAGTGTATTTGCATAATGCATGCTGAGTACTGTAGAGACAAAACACTGATGAAAAAACATGAAAACGATGTACATTGTAACTTCTGTCAAACAGCTTAGACAAGAATTACTGAGAACTACAATTACTGAGTTAACAAAACTTGTATATCCGCTGCTGTCGGAGCAAAACCTCGCATCTCCATTTTTGTCGTTTTTCAGTTTTTGACCATTTCAAAAATGCCCCTAGTCCTGTATATTGACTGTAAATTCTATGATGAATGGACCAAAAGAAATGACCTAAAATGACTTGGAAAAAAGTCTGGTTCCACTGACTTACATTAAAAGAAGAGTATGTTTTTTCCCTTTTGTAAAGTTACCATTTTGGAGATGTGAGATTTTGATCTGACAACAGCGATATGCTGACTTTATTTTAATGAAAACGTGTGGCATAATTAAATGGAGTTTTTTTCTTTTGTTTTGTTTTCCTGTGTAGCATGTGAAATCCTAATTCAAGATGAAAAATGCTGATACTAGCATGCAGTGTATAGCAATGAAGTGCACTCCCGTGGGCCTGTGCCGATGCAGGATGGTGGAAAAACATCTGGATGTTATCCACGCTGCTGAGAACTCTCCAAAAAGCTCATTTTCAGGTAATGAAGATGTTATGCAAGAGCAGTCAGTCACGTTCACTAGACTATCACAGTGGAACTGAATGCATTACATTCTGGCTAGTACTACTCTCTGAAAAGGGCGCACAGGAAGCTGATAGCTGATAGTGAAGCGACAGAGGCAGCCAAGTGTTTAATTGATGCAAAAGACTACATCTGAAATTAAGAGTCAACATTGTTGTTATGAAGTATAAATATTAAAATGCTTCGAATATCAGGAGCATTATGCTATACTCAGGACTCTTATTTAATAAGCTCAAACTGTTCTGGCTTTTAATGATATCCTCCTTAGATGTCCTCCTTAACGGGCCCAATGGAAATGTTCATGTTGATGAAAATGTCAAACATGGTATTATATAAGACCTGTAGGGTGAGTTCGGGTTAAGTAGTACATGAGGTGAAGTGTGACACTAAAGCGTAGTGGCACTGTGCTTTGTAGCTTTTATCAGCCAATGACAGCAAATTGCTTGGCTGTTGCTGTATGTGTGTTGAATAAGAATGAATGTTACTTAGATGTCACTATTGTGAATAAATGTTACACTGAGAAATACACTGAGAAAAGGGGTGCATTGAATAGACTTGATTCAAATGTGTAGGTTCTTTCCACATGAATAAAATCTATTAAATCAACATGCCTACGTCTTTATTTGGTTACTTTCTTTTGACAGTAATTGGTTTGTGATTTTTTTTTGCATATTACACATTTGTGAACACTTACACTTTTTTTCCAGTGTATTTAGGTGTTGTTTGTCAAGCATTATGCAATTGCCTTGCATTGGCCTTGTATGGCATATGTATTTGAAGTATATGGCACTGTCCTATCAGAGAAAATGATGTAAAACTATTCATCCTGTTATTAGAATAAAACAATAACCAACACATTGTGATTTGATGTGTGTGTGTGTGTGTGTGTGTGTGTGTGTGTGTGTGTGTGTGTGTGTGTGTGTGTGTGTGTGTGTGTGTTTATTAGCTTAACTCTTTACACACCTCTTTTTGAGGGAGCCCAGTATATGTAGTTACCATCCAATACCTGCTTCAACTAATCAATCCTTCATTAAATTAAATCAGGTGACCAGCTGATGGGATTTATCAAATCAATGCGAAGGATGGAGTGCAGCAAGGAGTCAAGAACTAAACCAGTGTTCTTCTACCTGCATTTGTTTAACCAACATATTAAAAATTTTGCTAAAACAGGCAAGTATTGCTGCTTTTCAACTGCATTCCTCTTATATTTCTCCTCATTAATATACAGAAGTGAAATTGCTGGTGGAAATGCTTCTATTTTGCAATTCTTTCTGGTTTTATACTAAAGGATTTTTTATTACAAATACTATCATCAGCAGAACAACTTGAGTGAAATGTAGAATCTTTGAATTTTAACATGAATTTTTGATTTTTTTTATTATTTGGTATGCTCCCCTTTTGCTTTAATGCATGCAATCAAGATGGTATGTTAGATCATATACACCTGAGAGTCATCTGAACATGTGTTTTGTCTAAAAAAATTAGACTACAAGAATAATCTGACCTTTTTGTACAAAGGGCTTAACGTGGCCAAAGTCTCAAACTTACATCAGGTTGTACTTTTTTGTTTGAAATTTTTCAAGATTTAATCAAGATCAATCATTAATCAAGATTAAATACCAGAATATCAGAATTTCAACATGCAAATTACTGCTTTGGATTTTTGCAAAATGCTGAAGGATGTCAGACTGGGTTCCTTCTGGGCAACAGCTCAGCAGAGCAGCTTTTTCCCTCTTCTAGCACTCCGAGTTCAGCTAATGAATACCTCACTAATTAGCAGACTAGATGAATCAATTGTGTTTAAGCTCAACTCTGCAGAGATGTGGCCCATCAAGACTAGGGTCTGTGCCATTCATCAGTGTTGCTGTCCATAGTGCCCTCTCTAGGAGAACAGTGATTTGCCCAGGTGAGGAAATGGAAAATTAGATTAGATATTAAAATTATAAAGTTTTTTTTTTGCTTTTTATACCAAAGACATTGCAAAAAAATAGTTATTTCCTGTTGTTTACATTGTTTTGCCATACTTTGTCCTAATGAATTTCATGCTATAGTAGGCACAGCTATCTTCAGTGTCACCTGCTGCATGTTCAAATAAAAAAATAATAATTACCAAGTTAAATTTTACAATATAGTAAAATTTCAATTAGTCTAAAGGATTCTATAAGTTTTTACCAGTGAGAGCTGAAAAGTATATCTTTAACAACCATAACACTACCTATATCAGCTGAAATGCCAAAACATGTACATGACTGCTGATGTAATTTTGTATTTGTCAAAACACAAAATGATTCTCCATATTTATGCAGGTTGTTTTATTATTTTCTAGTAATATGTAGTATGTTATATTACATGTGCACATGGATTGTTTAAAATGTTTCATTAAAATACATTTTGACTTATTTTTACCCATCCTTGAGGCTAGTGGTTTTGATTTTATTTAGATGCTTCCAGTAATTCTCCTGCTTTAACCTGAAATTACGCTGTAGTCACCTTAACACTAAACACACAAATAAATAAAAGGCAGGATGTGTGTCATTTATAATATGCAACACTGTGCTATTATTAGTAGATTTGCACCAAAGACTGTATGCATCAGTCTGTGTTCACAGGTCCTCACACCCTTCAGGGAATCCCACCCCCGAACCTCCCCTACATTCCCCCACCCCATGTGCATGCCCACGCCTGCTATTTTTAGCAAAGCCTTTTTTTCCACAGAGGGAATTAGAATAATCTATTTTTGAACACAAACTTGTAATTCAACCCACAGAATCAGAGTGGAGTTCACACTGGCTTCCCCTGTGAATTCAGAGGCTGATAAAATCCACTAATTCACACAAAGATGAAAGAATCAGAGACGAGTCGAACCGTGTGCAAAGGTTTTCAGTCATCCAGGTCATTGAATTGTCTAAGCCAGTGTGGTAATTTTTTTCCCAGATGCTGTAGACTTGACATTATTAGACTAATAACCTATAAGACATATCAGTACATGAAAATTTAGCAAGACTAAAAGAAATGCAGCATTTTTCATTTTAATGCAATGAGAGATTCACCACTCACATTAAGCGCCACCAAGTGTATGAAAGCAGTGTCAATGATAGCACCTGTCATCTTGCACATTTAAAAAAGTGTAATGCGTAATCAGAATCAGGCTTTACTGACCAAGTATGTTAGCACATACAATGAGTTTGTCTTGCACAGAAGCTACCACACTTATACTGCGACATAGACATCCATACCTCAGTTCTACCACCCTTATACAGTAACATAGACATCCATCCCTGCATTCTACCAGACTGACACTGTAACATAGACATCCATACCTCAGTTCTACAACCCTTATACAGTAACATAGACATCCATACCTCAGTTCTACAACCCTTATACAGTAACATAGACATCCATACCTCAGTTCTACAACCCTTATACAGTAAAACAGACATCCATACCTCAGCTCTATCACACTTCTACTGTAAAAGAGACATGTATACCTGAGTTCTACCACCCTTATACTGTAACATAGACATCCATACCTCAGTTCTATCACACTTCTACTGTAACACAGACATCCATACCTGCATTCTACCACCCTTATACAGTAACATAGACATCTATCCCTCAGTTCTACCACACTTATACAGTAACATAGACATCCATACCTGTATTTTGCCACACATACAATAACCCAATAAAAATGATGTCATAATGTAAAGAAGTGTTGAGTACAAAAAACGTGTCAAGTACCCCAACAATGCTTATGTGCAACAACGTTTCATGAAAGTGCTGATGTGAAGAAAGAAACTTTTTCAAAGTTTTACAACTTAAGTGTCTGTCTGAAGGGAGGCACAGAATCATATGTTGACCTGGGTCTGATGGGTCAGCAATGATTTTCTTTGCACCCTTCCTAGCTGTGGATGTGTGAAGATCAGGGAATTTGTGTAAATGAATACCAATGCAGAATACCAATTGCATTTTGTGGTTGCTGTGTTTGGTGGCAGAGCAGCATCAGACTGTGATGAGGAGGTAATGAATATCTCTATAATGTCTGTGTAGAACTAATCTAGCTGCTGATGTTGCAGAAAGTGTATTTTCTGCTATGCTGTTTTGTAGTCTCGTATGAGGGTTAGCAGGGGTAGGGAGCTCCTCCTGGGTCCACTGTTACCTCCACTGCTGTGAGAGTGTTCAACTCCAAGTTGTTGTGACTGCTCCACAGGATTAGCTGTTCAAGCACCTGTCTGCAAGCATCATGAAGGAGACCAATGACTTTAGTGTCAACTAGAAACTTCAAGAAGTGTACAGTGCAAAAGGGGTTAAAGAAATCATCTATGACCAAGTTTCTTTTCTTATGCATTATTTATTCAGAAATTGTTCAGTGAAAAAAAGTTAGGTTCTATTAAGTGTAGCAGTGGGGAGTGAGGAAGCGAACACATGCTGAGATGAGCAACTCTTATTGAGGGCAATTCCAGGGTCATAAGGTCATATAATGGATAATCATCTGGGTAATAATTAGGACAATAATTGTAAATGTGTGTGTGTGTGTGTGTGTGTGTGTGTGTGTGTGTGTGTGTGTGTGTGTGTGTGTGTGTGTGTGACTTTACACATACAAACAAACCTGTCCTTTGTTATGATTAATACTGACCAGGGTTGCGATAACTACGGAAAAAAGTAGTGGCTACTCTTTAGCTACTTTTTTGAAAAGCTGTGCACTACTTTTCAGCTACCTCCAAAGCGCGATTGTCAGAATGAATTTCCACCTGACACACCAAATAAGCCCAACTGATAGTGTGAACAAGACACTGCATTTAAACCATGTGCCAGAAAGAAATACACAAAAAGATCACCAAAAAGTGTAAACAACAAACAAACTTACACACAGGTGTGATATCCAACAAAAATGAAGAGTAAATGCAAAGTCAATCATTCCAGGTTTTTCCTAACAAAAATCAACAAAAATAACGGAATACAAACCAGAAAATTTTGTGCAAAGCATTGTCAACTGTTGAAATAAAACTGCTCCAATTTAAACATTTCAGCAAGATACACCAATCAGGCATAACATTATGACCGCCTCCTTGTTTCTACACTCATTGTCCATTTTATCAGCTCCACTTACTACATAGGTGCACTTTGCACTTCTACAGTTACAGACTGTAGTCCATCTGCTTCTCTGATACTTTCATAGCCCCCTTTTTCCCTGTTCTTCAATGGTCAGGACCCCCATGGACCCTCACAAAGCAGGTACTATTTGGGTGGTGGATCATTCTCAGCATTGCAGTAACACTAATGTGGTGATGGTGTGTTAGTGTGTGTTGAACTCGTCTGAGTGGATCAGACACAGCAATGGACAATAAGCGTAGAAACAAGGAGATGCTCATAACGTTATGTCTGATCGGTATATGTACAGACATTCAGAGTCTTTATTAAACTTCAGCAGCACTTTTGCCTCAGAATCCTCATGACTCTGACTCTGTTTGGCGTGAGAATCAAGCCTGAGTAATCTCTCCACTGCTGCAGAGCTGCCTTGGCTATACAGCAGAACTTCTCGTTCGAATTCTCCCACTCCACCTTAAATGGCACAGCAGGACAATCTGCAATCATTTAAGGTGGAATGGGAGAATTCGAACGAGAAGCTAGAGGATGAGAAGTGACTTCAACCTCATTAAAAGTCAAACATCGAAAGACATTTTACAAGAAACTCGCGGAGAAGTTTCCTGAGACGAGAGAAACACGGCTACAGCTGAGCTAAAGGTTAAAGCAGAGCAAAGGGAGCCTGAGTTGATTTTATATTTTCAGCCTGTACTACAAGATCAGCACACTCTGAGATATACTTACAGCCAAGAGAGTAAAATGGACAGAAAATATTGTGGCTCTGAAGGTGGTCTGATTTTTGTTGAAAGGACAAAAAACGGCTCTTCATAACATTTCGGTTGCAACCCCTGAGTTAAGCCTGCTAGTAAGGGGTGATCAGCACGTGGCCAAGCGCTTGCCCGTCTGCTCGAGCAGTCGGGTTTGCACAGCCGCCACCAGCCCAGTAACCGAACACACTCTGTGGTTCATTTTGTGCAGATTGACTGAAGCCTGTAGCGAAATTGTAGCGAAAATTCTTGCTACAGCTACACAAAAATATGTAGGTGGTACAGCTACTAGCTACATTTCATAAAACTGTAGCGGCTACAGCTACTAGCTACTAAAATTTGTAGCTAACTACACAAAAGTAGTGCGCTACTTAGCTACTCCCCCTTCCCTGATACTGACCTTATTAGAGAAATAAACGTGTTTTCCATACACTATATACTCAAAAAGTATGTGGACACTCCTTACATATTGAGTTCAGGTACATCAGCCTATCGCTAACAGGTATGTAAAATCAAACACATAGCCATGCAGTCTCCAGTGGCAAACACTGGCAGTAGAATAGGTTGTACTGATGAGCTCAGTGACTTTAAACACTGTCATAGAATGTCACTCTTGCCACAAGTCCTTAAGATCTATTATTGTGAAATGACAGTGTCTATGAGCATTAACAGCTCAGCTACAAAGTGGTAAACCACACAAACTCACAGAGCAGGTCCGCTGAGTGCTGAAGCTCATGAAGAGTAAAAATGATCCTCTGTTGCATCACTCCAAACTTCCAAACTGGGGTTTCCATGGCTGAGCAGCTGCACACAAGCTTATGATCACTATGTGCAATGCCAAGCATCAGCTGGAGTGGTGTAAAGCATGCTACCACTGCACTCTGGAGTGATGAATCACACTTCATCTTCTGGCAGTCTGATGGATGAATCTGAGAACTTTAAGTACCATAATTCATAGTGCCAATAAAGTTTAGTGGAGGAGGGATAATGATCTGGGGCTGTTTTTCAAGGTTTGGGCTCAGGCCCATAGTTGGGGCTACTCCATATTCATACCCATGGTTTTCAATTCAGTAGGTGTTCGCCTACTTTTGACTATAACTTATATATCAGGTATTATTGTTTTGGAAAAAAAAAAACTGTCTGGATATAGAATTTAGAAACACACCAGTTTGTTTGACAGATTAGTAAAGCCCTCCCCTGGACTAATTGGTAATCATGTGTCAGGCTGTGTAATTAGGACAACCATCCTATCATTCTCAGTGGTCATATGTCACTGGCATGGTAAACACTTTAAAAGTGTGCTCCAGCTCACATTAACCTCCGCAGTGAAAGTGTGACCTAAGATCAGATTGACTGCACTGGTTGGTTACAAAAGCAAGGCAAACTTGTGTCTGTTACTTGGTAATTTATGGTAATGGAAACTTTTCAGGCTCTGTAGAAGCTCTGTTGAAGCATTTTTAGAAAAAATCTGTTGTCAAATGTCAGATTTATAACAGTAATTTTCCATGCGCACTCATTCACACACACACACACACACACACACACACACACACACACACACACACACACACACACACACACACACACACACACAGACCTGAATTCCCGTCCTCAGCAGTCTCTGTTGTGCAAACTCATTTCACTCAAGTGAAATGAAACCATTTGTTCATCAATTATTAAAGCTGTTTGAGACAACACATCCTACAGTATGGATGGATCTGAGCCAGGCACAGTGAAACAGAACCCTGCTGAAATGTTAATGTGATCAAAAATGCACCCCCAACCAACACTACCACCATTCACCTAGGCCCCATCACCTCTCTGTCCTCTATTACGACATGTGACATTAGCTCATCACTCCATGAGAGGTTGGGGAGAATGACAGGAGACATAAGCCCACTTGACAAGCCCACCACACATGCCAATGGCCCAGGCATACGCACACATGCCTGTGGCCTGGGCACAACACATTGCTCACTTTGAGATGTGCTGACGAGGAGAGAAAAAATTCCAAATGCTGCGCAGCTGTGAATGCCACATCAAGGACCAGTCATCACAGAGGGAGCACTGATTGCAGATTAAAAGGCAGTGGATAATAATTTGTGGCCTCCTTTTTCACGAACAGAAATTATTCAGAGCTGAACATCCACTGAATGCATGATGTGCATGCTGATTGTCAGTAATTCTAAAAACTGAACAAAGATACATCTCTCTGGAATATGACAAAGACTTGCAATTTAATTACTTAAGTAAGCATTGCAAATTGGTTGAAGAGTAACAGAATTTTCATGTAACCATCTCATGTTTGTGTCTTCACAGAGTTTAATGTGTAGCTTCTGATGAATGCTTTTAAAAAGTTGTGCCTCATGGCTCCATATTAGGACCTTATATTATTTTATTCAAAAGTTAGATTTGTAAAGGCATGTGTTTCCAGATCAAGTGACTAAGAAGTGAGTTAGCAAGCATTTTATAAAAGAATCTTTGACTCAAACATGGCCCTTTGATGTAGTAATAGGTTTATTGACAATGACCACTATAAAATGACAAATGTCATGATATGAGAAATCACTGTAATAAAACACATGTGATTGCAACTGTTTAGGTAGTCAATCAATGGTGAAATGCAGGATCCCAAGATAACGTATAGAGACCGAATGTGTGAATCTTTTCTTTTTTTTTTCTTTCTTTTTTTTTAAATGACCCTCAGTGACTTCAGTGCCTGAAATCATGACCATAGAAAAAAACGTGTGTCCCTTACACATTTTGGCTTAGTACTGGGCTGCCCTGCAGATAAGATTAGACTTTGTGCAATAAGGATTTTACTGTGAGGACAGTCAGTTTTGGGTTCCTGTGGATTTTGCATGGCCCTTACACATCACTGGCTATTATCACAGCACCCATACCTCCAGGAAGTATCCCAGCATCCTCTCTGTCACAGTTGGCACAGTAGGACCTGCGGGGTCTGACTAAAGCTGCTGTGCTCTCGCCTGGCTGACTTACATTACTGAAACAAAGACCACTCTCACTGACGTGAAAGTCACATGGCTAGCCTGTCGCAGAATACCCCTTTCAGTCTTATGGGTTGCATCTGCTTTTCCACATTAAATGTGGTAACTTTTTAAACTGATACTAGTTTAAAAGACATTCATTCTCCAATTTGTTAAAACAACATCACATCTAGAACATGTAGCTGCTGGTGAAATGCTATGACCAAAGGGGTTCCACATGGCCCAGTTTTAGGACTTTATTTTGTTTAGCTGTATGCATTGTATTTTCTTTTCCAAATCACATGTGACAGGTGTAAAAATTTATTTTACACTAATTTAAGGACATGCACCAATTTGTCTCTGAGACACTTACAATTACAAACATTACACTTCTGAAATTTTGTATGGTCACTTCAGAACTGCTGCACTGATTTATTTATAATTCAGTGCAAAACCCCTAAGCAATATGCTTTACCTTTGATGCATTAAAAACAGGTAACATAATTAAGGACTTAATTATTAAGCTTAATTATGTGCTTTCTTTGCATGGAAGTGTGGTTTTATGCACATGTGCACCAGCTACACCAGCTAAAGGTTGCTTGGAGGTGAACACTCATCCCCTTTGACATGGAATCCCAGAACCTAGTGATTGCCTGCAGTCACACAGATGCCCACTTCTGATAATAGTATGGTACCATTCCATAACCTGAAGATTATTTGCATAAGAAACAGAAAATAAGTAAATCTACACAAGTTGTATATGGGCCCATTCATTTTTTGCAATATTGTTAGTAGTTTTTGCATTTTGGCCCATTGACCATTGGTAAAATTTTACCACAGAAGTTACCCGATGCATGCTATGAGAACATGTTGCCATTTATTGTATAGGATAAAAGTGTATCATTAGTGTTACTATAATAAGCCTATAGCATTATCATCAGGTCAGTACCTCTGCTGTGGACCAGACACACAGACACTGTATGTCACTATAACCCAGCTGTGATTCCAAGCAGCTTTGGTGTAACTTAACAATATCAAGAATCCTGGTGATCTCACCAATTTCAGGATTTCAGAAAGTGCTTGGGGAGCCCAATCACAAGCTTGACCAGTTGCTCAAAAGCATGACCTGGAGCTTTAGTGGAACATTATAGAAATTACTAACAACCAATATACTGAAAATAATTTACCAAATGCAAAACGTGAAGATGACAATTTCTTTGGAGTGATGCCAAAGAAAGACCACCTCTATAACACAACATAGTTATTGGCTTGGATGCAGACTTTTGTAACATGTTTCTTCATGGGTTCATTAGTAAAGGGAATTGTTCTTCTTTAGAAACATGAGTTCTATATGGATCCTTTTCATGCTTAAATGGATCTTTGCATGGTGAAGTTATTCTTTAGACTGACAGAGAATGTGTTGTACATGATTCCGTATTGAAACTGGTTCTATTTAGAACCAAAAAATGATTCTTCTCTTGTTAAGATGTCAACAGTAGAAGACTCCTTTTGGTGCTAGTAGAAGAACCCTTTTTGGTTCAATCTAGAACAATTTTCAAAAAGATTCCTTAGAACAGAACCGCATACAACACATTCTCCATCAATCCAAAGGACCATTTCACAATGCAAAGAACCATTTAAGCATGAAATGGTTTACATAGAACTCATGATTCTAAAAAGAGCCATTGTCTTTACCAAAACACCCTTGAAGAACCTTGTGTAAGTTTCTATAAAACATATTCATTAGTACAGAACCTTTAAATTATATGGAAATTGCACTTAAAATGGTTCCTTACACTTGTACATCTCAATTACAAAAGTGGCTATTTAAAAAACCCTCTACTGAAAGGCTGTCAAGTGAACCAAAAGTGGTTCTTCTGTGGCCAAGGAACCCTTTTTGGCAACTTTTTAATAGGGGGATTCCTCAGTTTTTCCAAAATGTTTGCATGTTGAAATTAGAATTTTAGAGTGTTAGAGATTAGGTTGAAAAATCCTTCCTTTAAAATAAGATATACTGAAAGGTCCTGTAGGGAACCAAAGGCTGTTCTTCCATGGCATCACTCCCAAGAATGTTTTGCCACTTTTATTTTAAAGAAAGTAGCATCAAGATTCTTAGTAACTTATAAGATGCTCGGATGATATTCGTCATCTAAACTGAAATGTGGTTGATTGGAACAGGGCAAAATATAGTGGATAATCATGACATAGTGACACATGACACAGGTAGAACATAAGGAAACCATTCATGTTAAAAGCCATTCATCCATTTACCAACAAGCTAATTCACATTTTAAAAAACATACACACACAAAAACACATCTCGAAGCACAGCCACTTTCATCATTTCTATAGCAGTTCTACACCATCAACCATGACTTTTCCAGGGCGCAGACGCACACACACTAACTCACTTTCTCTCACACGCACGCCCTCACTCTCCCTCGTTCTTGTCCGACACAGCCATGCGCTCCATGCGTCGGATTCCGCCCTCCCCCTACATCTGTCACTTCTACTCCCTTTTCATTGGCTGTGCTAGAACGCGGGGCTAAGAATAGCTCCCCAGAGTCCGGCCTCAGCGGCCCCCGGGGCATGAGTGTTCGTCTTGAAGGGCGCTGCGTGAGTCCCTCTCTTTCCCCATGCACATACTATGGGCTTTATAAATAGATCACAGGAATTATATAAGCACCGGTGTGTTTGTGAATGAGACTGGGGGGATGGGGGTGTAGGAGGGGGTCTACATTCATACAGTAAGACTGAGTTTATTCTCGCATACTGGATCTCTCTCACACAGTATCATAGTATGGCAGTGACTGTGTGCTAATATGTATATATATATATATATATATATATATATATATATATATATATATATATATATATATATGTATATATAAAATCCATGTTTGTGCATTTTCCAAGTGACGTACATCCAAAATCTAAATGTTTACAAATATATAGTGTAAAAAGGACCAAAGCTATGAACTATGTGGAACTGCATTCTCCTTTAAATGCGTGTGAAGGCTGTCACAGAAGCCCTGTACTACACACGCTGCTGTTGCTAGGCAAAATCAGCCATTGGAAACTCCACACCAGCAGGTTTACAGTATGTAATACACAGTGATTCAATCTACGCACCCTAGATCTGTGTGCACTGTGGTGCATTCCTTAACGTTTAACACATCTCGTGCAAATTCTTGTGATTACGCCATGTTCAGGATCACCAAAAATGGTAGGTTAGTTCTATTTGTTTTGAATGGTCTAAATGTGAAGTCATGGCTGCTAATATAAAATCTGGATAGAAAGTGCAGATATCATTATACAGTGTCATGAAAATAGTACTTGTGCATCTTCTTGAATTATTCTATTTTTGCATATTCTTTACAATTGTTTCAGTTCTTCTATCAACATTTCATATAAGACAAAGACAACCTGGCTAAACACAAAATGCAGTTTTTAAATGATCATTTTATATATTGAAGGAAAAAAGCCATGCAATACCAGTGGTCCTGTGTGAAAAAGTAGTTGCCCCCTTAGTTACTCAAACAACTAATTAACCAAATGTAGTTGATAACTGAGAACAATTAAATTACCAAGTATGGTTACTGCTAGCCTCTAGTTACTGCTAGAATCTAAATTAAAGTTAAGTTAAGGTAAGTGATACTTTTTTGATCCCACAACCGGGGAAATTCCTCCTCCGCATTTAACCCATCCGTGAAGTGAAACACCACATACACACTAGTGAATACACACACACTAGGGGGCAGTGAGCACACTTGCCCGGAGCGGTGGGCAGCCCTATCCACGGCGCCCGGGGAGCAGTTGGGGGTTAGGTGTCTTGCTCAAGGACACCTCAGTCATGGACTGTCAGCCCTGGGGATTGAACCGGCAACCTTCCGGTCACAGGGCCACTGCCCCAGTAGGGCCTCCTTTCAAAGTTATTGAAATACGTTGTCTGGAAAGGGTTACAAAGACATTTCTAAGACTTAGAAACTCAAGTGAACCACATTGAAATCTGTTATCTCCAAATGGAGGAAACTTGGAACAGTGATGAATCTTCAAAGAAGTGGCCTGCCTACCAAAATTCCTCCAAGAGCACAGAATTAACGGTTCCCAGTAGTCACAAAAAACAGCTCAGATGTACATATAAGGAACAAGAGGCCTTGCTTACCTCAGACAAGCTGAGCGTTCATGATTTCACCATTAGAAAGAGACTAAGCAAAAATGGTATCCATGGGAGAGTTGCAAGGCGAAACTTGCTGCTAACCAAGACTAACATAAAAGCTCATGTCATGTATGCCAGAAAACACTTTGATGACCTCCAAGTCTTTTAGAATAATATTCTGTGGACTGATGGGTTGAATATGAAACATGTTGGAAGACATGGGGTTCTGCTACATCTGGAACACAGTTAACAGAGCATTACAGAATAAAAACATTAGACCCACGGTCAAACATTGTGGTGGTAGTGTGAAGATGTGGGGATGCTTTGCTTCTTCAGGGCCTGGGTGAGATGCAATAATTGACTGAACCATAAATTCTGCTCTCTACCAGGAAATCCTGCAGGAGAATGTTCAATTACCAGTCAATGATCTAAAGCTCAAGAGTGCAAGTTATGCAGCAAGACAACAAGCCAAAGTACAAGAGCAAGTTCACCTCTGAATAAATAAACAAAGCTAACTGAACTAAAACATCCTGACTTGAACTCCATTGAGATGCTGTGTGTGGACATTAAATGGGAAGTTAATGCTAATATGACTAAATTAACTCAATTTTACTAAATTACAAAAATTCCTCCACAGTGATGTGAAAGACTTATTTCCAGTTATAAGAAGATTGCAATTGTTGCTGCAAAAGGCAACACAATCAGTTATTATGTTTGCTTGTTTACTGGCTTTTCTCCATGACAGCAAATCTGTTGTGTATGTTTTTTTTTATGTAACATTAAAAAAACTTATATAAAGCACTTAAAGAGTTCTATCTAATCAAAGCATGATGCATACTTTTCAGTGGGTTTTGACTCTTCTTGATATTCATAGTGGCTCTTCCTGAACTGTTGATGATCCTACAAAAACAGGCCTCAGTTTTCATTGCTGTCCTAAGTCTTAAAACCACTGACCCATGGCTCATAAGCTACCAAGGAGCTCATTCACTCCTAGCAGCTATAAATATCAACTGACTCATCGTGGTTGTTGTACGCAAGATCTGTTACCCTCTGCTCGTTTGTGTTTCCTCTTTTTAAAAACTGAGACACAACAAAAGCTGCAGTCACCTTGTAGCAGTCACCTTGTTTCATATGGTTCTCAATAAAGCCAATTCCCAATGTAGAGGTCCAATAACTCTACCCAAGAAGGAAAGCAAATGTCAGCACACACCTTAACATCATCCTTTCAACCATGGCCATTTAACAGTGTCAGGTACAGTGCTATGAAAAAATATTTGCCCCCTTTCCAATTTCCACACACACACACACACAAGTAATTACATTCCTCACATTTCTGCAAATATTTTATTATATCTTTTCATGGGACAGCACTATAGAAATGAAACTTGGATATAACTTAAAGTAGTCAGTGTACAGCTTGTATAGCAGTATAGATTTACTGTCCTCTGAAAAGAACTCAATACACAGCCTTAATGTCTAAATAGCTGGCAACACAAGTGAGTACGCCTCACAGTAAACATGTCCAAATTGTGCTCAAAGCGTCAATATTTTGTGTGACCACCATTATCTAGCACTGCCTGAACCCTCTTGGGTATGGAATTCACCAGAGCTGCACAGGTTGTTACTGGAATCCTCTTCCACTCCTCCATGATGACATCATGGAGCTGGTGGATGTTAGACACCTTGTGCTCCTCCTCCTTCCGCTTGAGGATGTCCCACAGGTGCTCAATTGGGTTTAGGTCTGGAGACATATCTGGCCAGTTCATCACCTTTACCTTAAACAAGGCAGTTGTCATCTTGGAGGTGTGCTCAGGGGTCAAGCTCTGCTTCAGAATGTCACAGTACATGTTGGAACATGTTTCCTTCAATGAGCCACATCTCCCCAGTGCTGGCAGCACTCATGCAGCTCCAGACCATGATGGTAACAACACCATGCTTGACTGTAGGCAAGAGACAGTTGTCTTGGTACTCCTCACCAGGGCACCACCACACATGCTGAACACCATATGAGCCAAACAAGTTTATCTTGGTCTCATCAGACCACTGGACATGGTTTCAGTAATCCATGTTCTTGGACTGCTTGTCTTCAGCAAACTGTTTAGGGGCTTTCTTGTGCATCAGCTTCAGAAGAGGCTTCCTGAGTTGATGCAAATTGCGATATATGGTCTGAGCACTGACAGGCTGCCGTCCCTCTTCAACCACTGCAGCAATGCAAGCCAACCTCTGGATATGACACTGAACACGTGGACTCAACTTCTTTGGTCGACCCTGGTGAGGCCTGTTCTAAGTGGAACCTGTCCTGGAAAACTGCTGTATGACCTTCGCCATCATGCTATAGCTAAGTTTCAAGGTGTTAGCAATCTTTTTAGAACCTAGGCCATCTTTGTGGAGAGCAACGATTCTATTTCTCACATCCTCAGAGAGTTCTTTGCCATGAGGTGCCATGTTGAATATCCAGTGGCCAGTATGAGCAAATTGTACCCAAAACACCAAATTTAACAGACCTGCTCCCAATTCACATCTGGAACTTTGTAACTCTAACAAGTCACATGGCACCAGGGAGGGACAACGACACAATTGGGCACAATTTGGATATGCTCACTGTGAGGTGGACTCACTTGTGTTGCCAGCTATTTAGACATTAATTTTGAGTTATTTTCAGAGGACAGTAAATCTATAAAGCTGGACACTGACTACTTTAAGTTATATCCAAGTTCCATGTCTATAGTATTGTCCCATGAAAAGATATAAAATATTTGCAGAAATGTGAGAGTGTGCTTATCACATCATTACACTAAATGCTTTTTTTTGCCAACATTTTGTAAAAACCTGCAACAGTTGCTATGAAAGAACAAACTTTTGGGCATATCATTAATAGGTAAATTGGTTAATGTGTTGCTTAGCAATATGGGAGGCTTTCTCCTTTACTTTCTCCTAGAGACAATCGTATCCTCAGCCACCCTGAGTCATGAGAGCACAGCTGAAACTCAAACCTTAAAATAGGCTGTAGACAGCAAAGAATCTTCAGAGACGGCCTGATGATAATGAAATAAAAATAGTCTGTAATTTTTAGTTGATTTTTATTTAGTTGTATTATAATTCTTGCTGTATTTAAAATATTTTACTAAATATTAAATATTATTACTCTCATTTCGTTGTCAACTCCTTAAAATCCTTATTCTATGCAAAATCTTTTTAATCAGCAACTACATGGACTACAAGGCAAAATGGTTGAGTTATTCTCAGGTTATAGAAGTATGAAGTAAAACTTTGGACCTACCGGTGAGTGCTTGCCTCTCAAGGGGTTAAGATTTGATTGAGCCAAGCCAGTTCCCCCATTGGTTAGGACTTCAGGAGCTGAACTGAAGTCAGATTAACTGCCATGATAATTTGTGAAACAATCACATTGGTGCATGAGAAAATTTTTTGCAAGAAACAACATCACTCTAGGCCTTCTGGAAATATTTCATTGACTGCAAGTCCGAGTTGTGGGCTGGTGCACCTGAGTAAGCTGCTAGAAACAGAAAACAGCAATGGCAGCTTCGTGCAAAATCCCTTTACAGAAAGTGTCTCTGTAAAATTGTTACATACAAGGTAAAATGCATGTTGTTATGCATATTACACTCTTCAAATAAAACATGGAATGTAATTTACAAGCATCACATGTCTTTGTTTAATTTAAAATAGTGAAAAAAGTTATTGTGAATCACCACTAGCTTAGCACTAACATACTACCAATATCCCATTAGGGTGCTATAAGAAATTGGCATCATAATAGAGGCTTTTCAGTCTTTAATTTTGGACCAGGTTTTATTTAATTTACTGTAATAGTCACAGCTCACCACTGATGTGCCCTTACAATGCATTCATTTCACTTTCCCCAATGAGTGATTTTGCGTCAAGTTCAGCTTTTGACATATAAACTTCTTCCACCAAGAGCAGTACTGCTTTGGCTGTGTTGATCTCTGAAGGGGCAATCATTCACAGTACTGAACCTCATACCTCAAGCATGAACCTTTTCCAATTTTTTACCAACAAGCTACAAATAAACACATGAAGGATTGACTGCATGACACACCGTTAGTCAGGAGTCTGTATTATATTTGCTTTTGTGGTTTTAGCGTTTGTTTTAGATGAGTTAGCTGACTACAACATTAGCTTGTTGGCTAACTGAAGCTGCACACCCTGAAGTCACCCTACTGCCAACAACCACTCCAGTTATCTACTCTTTTTTGCTACAGATGTGTGCAGCACTGTGCTGAATATATATATTTATATAATTATTATTATGATGTGAGGGGTTCCGCTCCATAATTCAACTTTACATAGCTTAACTAAAAAAAATGCGTACAGAAACAAATTTGGAAAATACACTGCTCTACCAACACTCAGATCTCACGGTTAGCTGGTTAGGCTCACTTATTAGCTACAACCAACACCATGAAGAACCTAACCCTACCCTAAAAAAGCATGAATATATATATTTTTAACTAAATAGAACACAGGTGTGCCCTGATGCCACATAATGTTCACCTTTGTGTTTCTACTTTTTATGGTGGATAATTAGCCAGCTTGCTAAATGCTTTGTTAGCTCATTGGCTAACTGCAGCTGCACACAAGTGATCTCACTGCCACCAACCATGCCAGTTATTTATGATTTTTGGTATGGCTCCATGTCCAGCACTATACTTGCACAAGTATAACATTATGTTCACTTTTGTGCTGTTGCTGTTTTTGGTTAGCGAGTTAGCCAGCTTGTTAACTGCACTGACATGGAGAATTTTTTTCATGGCTAAACTTCTGAAAAAGCCTTATTCAAGCCCGATTTCGCAAGATCACATGAATTACAAATATCTAATGTGATAGCAGATATACCCTAAATTTCACTTGAAAAACTAGGGTTAGGTTTAGGTTTAAGTGTTCGTGCACACGTGAAGAACGGTGAGTGTATGTTTATGTAAGTAAGACAAGTCAGATAAGAAGAATATGCATTTGCTCAGTGATCTGTACATATTGCTAAGAAAAAACAGCAAGATGACTCACAATGAGGAGCACAATCACAAGCAATAAGTGTCAGTCTGTTCACAGTCATCAGTGCTTGTTTATGCTTTTTTTTGTCTCCAAGCACGAGCAGACATTTTAAATAAGGAAACTTGCCTCCACCTGGAGTCCACCTGAAGTCAAACTGGATTCAAATACTATGGGCTATATCTCTTTGAAAGATCAGATGAGCATATGGATATTGACATGGTCCCTTGTGTAATGTGATTGTGTTATATGTGCAGATTGCTTCACTATGCATGACTGAGTAATTTAATTGCAGGTGCACGAACCAATCGTCTTCCATAACAAACCTACTGTATTTCTCCTTGCTACTGAGGGGTCTACAATGTGTCTCCACATAGCAGTTTATTGAATTTATGACTGTTGTAAATGTGCTTATGCAGCATCTCCCAGCACCCAGTAAAAACACAGTTTAGCAGTGCTCTATGAGTCAAGCTTGATGGACTGTCATATAAATGTAAGTAAACTAGTGAGTTCTTGCTTCAGCAGTAAGACAGCAGGAATTCTCCCTGGCTAAAATGGCATGCTTGGTAGTTTGAAAGATGCAAAGGCTGCATCCTTGTGTGTCAAAGGCGGTGAGTGGTTATTTGATTTTTTTTTTCAGCTAAACTGGTGAGAAAAACCATAAATACACTCCCTAAATAAGGTCCCTAAAAAAGACACAGACTGGCACTTATGTGAAGGAATGTAAACAGATAGATAGATAGATAGATAGATAGATAGATAGATAGATAGATAGATAGATAGATAGATAGATAGATAGACTTTATTGTCATTACTCAGTACAAGTACATGGCAATGAAATGCAGTTAGCATCTACCAGAAGTGCAAATAGTAGCAAATAGTGCAAAAAGAAAATGTGCAAGTGTGCAATAAATAGGCATAGTGCAACATTACAGTATATAGAATAAATTACTTATAGATATGCAAAAAAATAGATTACAGGTGTGTAGATATATACATGAACATGTTGGAGATGTACACTGTATAGAATAACTGTTGCGATGTGTTATTTACATGGCAGTAGAATGTTACATTTGTGCAGTGGTAATAATGATGAATAAAATAAAACAACAAGCTCTGATTGGTGAGTGTAGTATGAAAGGCAGTGTTCATAGTCCGCTGTGTGCAGTATGAGTGGTAGTGTTATCAGCGAGGTGTGGAGTTCAGCAGAGTGATTGTGGAGGGAAAGAAGCTGGACCTGAGCCGACTGGTTCTGGCCCGGATGCTCTTGTATCTCCTCCTGGATGGAAGTAGGTTGAACAGTTTGTGGTTGGGGTGGGAGGGGTCCTTAATGATGCTGTGTGCTCTGCGCACACAGCGCTGGTGGTGAATGTCTTTGATCTTTTGTACATATTTTGAGGAAAACCAATTTTATTGGTTAGCAAAAGACAATTATATTTGGAACAACAGAAGGGAAAGGAGGAAGAAGATGGCCACCAAAAAGGTGGATGGAGACAATGAGTGCGTTTGCATGCTTGCAATACTCTGATCATAATCAGATTTCTGCAGTTATCTGATTATTCACATGGTCATGTTAACTGCATACTCCGTTTTCTTAGATCAAAGTAAGTTCTAGAAATATGGTTGAGAATTCAGATAAAAAGAGCTGGATTTTAATTCAGTAATCAGATTTCTTTCAGATTTTTCAGTCTGCACAAGTAAGAAAACAGATGGCGGTACTGGAAATAAGCAAGTTTCATTGCCATGAGATATAGAAAAACCCTTTTGTAGTGACGCTGAAACCAACTACATGCTTTACGAAATGATAGATTTTAATTGTCTTCAGCTTCTAGATGATGTATGTTCACAGTTTCAGGTAAAGTGGCGTGATTTTTTTTTTTTTTTTAAGCTGCGGTTTTACATTACGACACGTCTTCTTCTGTGAGTTTATGGGCAGGTTGCAAAGTGGAAATCAGATTAGTTCCTGTGTAGACCCAGAGATTTCGCATTATCTGATTATATAAGTGCATGTAAATGCATTGAACAGATTACTGACAGCTGATTTTCTAAGGTTATCAGATTATTAAGTGCATGTAAACACAATCATTCCGAGGAATCATGAAAAAGCCGTTAGGAAACCCGAAAACCCAAATAGAAGATCTATGCTCCTGGGGTTGACTTATTAGCACTTTATTGATGTAGAAACTTTACATTATGTGGATGTGCCACTTTGCCAATGTTCTTCACACTTGTGTGTCTTGAACTGTCGGGTGAAAGAATTCATAGCAAACAATATGTGATTCTTTTTTTAGCACCTCTTTTTTGCACAATGTTCTTTAACATTTGAGTTTCTCAAACAAGTCCTCAGGGACCCCCAGACAGTCCTCATTTTTTGTTGTATTCCAACTCCCAACACACACAAAACAAGCCATTAAGAACATTGCTTTAAATACATAATCTACACAACATGTCAGCAACTGCCAAACACAATTACCACATTCCTCTGAGAATGATGTTCTGGGATTTGTAATTTAAAACAGCAATCAACTTTGACATCAGGGTTTAAAGCACACATCAGAGAAAGGCTCAGTATTCCTCATTATATCACCCTACTACTTTGTAGGCACTCTGGGGGGAATGGTCAGCGACCTTAAAAAGATCAGAGGTGGCAATGAAATGATTCAGAAGCATCTCACCACATTGTGCTCCAGTAAGCTAAAGGTTGCTAATACTCTGCAGCGAGCCAAGAAACCACAGACAATCTGCCTTTCCTAGCACTCTACTGAAATTACTGGATTGGACACAAACTGGCAAAACGCAGGACTCTCAAAACACTGTAGACTAATTCTGCTGGAGCAAATACGGTAAAAATGAGCTGCCTGCAAAAACACATTTGTGTGAAATGATTCATTATCATGTGGCTGTAATTATGCTGTGCATATTTACCATACTGGACCATTACTGTTACCTCAGGCTTAAAAGCAAAGGTTTCCAGGTTATTTAGAGGAAGCATGTGGTCACAAGAGCTTATAGCAAACAAGAGAACACTATGTTATCAAATATGATAAATCAGCAACATTATACAGTTGAACCAAAAAATGAACCAAGAGGGATACAGAAAATGCATGTCTACATTAACTGCAATTGCAATTTATGTTGAGGTAACAAAGTCTGTATATTCTGACTCTGGCTGAATAAACAGATGTGCAGAATCATTAAACCAAGATTCTCAAACACCGTCACATATGGAAACAAAAACAAAATGTGCTTTAGACTCGTGTCAAATGATCTTTCCAGTTGCACTCATGTCGGAATCACCTACACGGCCTTGCCTTCAAAGCTGGAGAGATCCTGCATAAGAATGCCGTACAGTACGATAAACCTGCCAATAAGAGGTTCCGCAGTGCTCGCGATTCTGCATGCAGAACAGTGCTCTGTGCTTTTTCTCCTTCCCTCCCTCTCTATCGCTCTCTATCTCCCTCCTCCTCCTCTTCTCTCTCTCTTTTAGTGCCTGGTAGCTCCTGGTTACCATGGAGAAGTGTGTTGAACATGCTGTACATTTGAACCCTCTCTCACTCTCCCGCTGACTAGAGGATGTCCCCGCGCTGCAGCACCGCAGCCTGCAGCTCGCAGCACTAGCAAATTGGAACAAAGGTGTTAAAGAGACTACCATCCTACCCAGGCAGGACCAGCATGCCAGCTCGGGGCCTAGCTGCCATTAAAATGTTAGATAGAAGAGGCAGCACATCGTGTTCTGAGATGCAGATCCATAAATATAAAACCTCAAATGACAAGGCTATGATAGTACTAGTTTCTGCTAGCACTCCTATGTGATTTTAGTAGTATATTTGAGCTGTCAGAGATTCACAGGAACATTTACCATTCCAGATTAAATATAAACAAGCGTGTAAATGGCATTCCATGTTTTATTTGAAGCTTGTACATAATGACATATTTTGCCTTGTAGCGGTTCCACAGTTACTCCTTCAGAGTCCTGGCATAGAACTGCTGTTTTCCATTTCTAACATCTGACTGAAAAGCACTGGTCAGGCTATCACTCCTACACTGAAAAAAATACACTGACTTTTCTTGTTGTGTACATCAGTACAGAGTTGGTGTGTATTGTACTGTTGATGTGATAAATGTAATACTTTAACATTGAAATTGTCTTGAATCTAGTTAATATCTAATATTTCTCATTTAAGATTGATGTAAGCTCATTATAAGATAAATATTTTTTTGTTATTTTAAGTGATTTTAATGAGTCATATTATTTCACTATATTGGCACATAATTTCACTTTATTTTTAAGATATAATTTCTGAAACAAGTAAAATTATACATACTTTTTCATTTCACAGAAATCATTAATGAGGCTACATATACTGTAAATACACATACGTATTCACAGTATGTGTATTTCATACATATATTTACAGTATGTACACTGTTTCTAATACATACTGATAGACGGAATACCAATGAACATTACTTATATATTCTCCTGAATACTTACGAAGAGATAGAATACATAGACAGCAGTGGTAGGAACAAGACACTAAGATGCAAGGAACAAGTCTCAATTCTTGACACTCAAGCCCCAAGTCAAAACGGTCAAGTCTCAATTCATGTCCCAAGTTAATACACAAGTCTCAAGTAAAATCCCAGCTAATTTAAGGCCATTTCAACACTTCATACGAAAAATAACATTAGCTGTAATATTCCTTTTTAATGGTAGCATGTTAGTAGCATATGACTGTATATTATTTTTTAACCCTTTCAAATAAAATAGAAAATCCATGGTATGGAGCCATGACAGGCATACTGCACATGAAAAAAAAATCAAAGTACTGTTGATTTTGTTTTTAAAAATTACATTTGAAGATAATTTTTGATGATTTTGAGAGCAATGGGAGCACAGGATTCAAATAAAAACTAGCTTAGCACTAAAACTATCTCAGCAAACTAAAAACAACTGCTGCTTTTAATTAAATTTAGATGACAGCAGAGAACAAAAAGACCAGAAAAGACAGCAAAATGATGGGCGGCATGGTGGCGTGGTGGGTAGCACTGTCGCGTGGAGGGCCTGTGTTCGATTTTCCGGCTGGGTGACCGGGGTCCTCTCTTTGTGGAGTTTGCATGTTCTCCCCGTGTCTGTGTGGGTTTCCTCCCACAGTCCAAAGACATGCAGTCAGGCCAATTGGACATGCTACATTGCCCCTGTGTGTGAGTGACTGTCTGCCCTGCGATGGACTGGTGACCTGTCCAGGGTGCATCCTGCCTTCCTATCTGCCTGGCTCCACACCCCCCCTGAGGGAGAAGCAGCTTAGAAAATGGATGGATGGACAGCAAAATTATGGTGAATGATGAAGCTGAAGTTGGCTTTGTTGAATTTTCGGTTCCACCTTAAATGGTGCAGCAGTCAGGTGCTGAAATACTTGTTGTAACGCCGGGGAGCGAGGAGGTAGATACATACGCTGAGATAAGCAACTTTTATTGTTGGCAAATCCAAAATCAGGGTCATAACGATCCATGGTCAGAGAGCCAACGCGAACAGATCTATAACCAACTACAAAGCAGACTAAACATGGAAAAATTACAACAGGGGCTAGAATAACAGCAAACGATACGTACAAACAGCACAAACAAAGACCAGCGAAGACAAAGGGCAAACACAGGTCTTAAATACATGAGGGTAAACAAGGGACAGGTGGAAACACAGGTGGAGACAATCAGGGGTGGAGTCACGAAACAAGGGGGCAGGACTGAAAACCATAACAAAAGCACATGGACAGGACTGGGAAGTAAACACAACAGGAGCACATGGAAGAGAGGGAGGAGCCAAGCGTGACACTGTTGCACCATTTAAGGGGGAACGAAAAATCTGCTTCTGAATTTCATCCTGGTGTTGAATGTTGCAGTCGTTTAACCTGCAGGAGCTTTTACCTGAAAGTGTAGAGTCCCGTCTGCAGTCAGACACCTCTCCATGTTTCTTACACTTTGGGTCTCGAGTCTTTCTGAGTCATGAGGCTCACGTCTGAGTCAGGTTATATGTATATGTGTGTATACTCATTTAATACATACTAGGATGTGGAATACACACATGTATGGCATATACACTTAAATATATACTGGAAGATGGTTGACTGAGAGCTCTTGCCTTTGCAAAAACTGAGTACAAAAGCTAAAAATGGATTACTTCTACAAAAATAAAAAGCTCTTTACCAATATTGCTTGTTTTATGCTCTCATTTATATTGTATCTAGTAGTTTCATGTGCCACTTCTACAGGGCAATGACATCTATCTTAATGCAATCTACCTGGCAGCAGCAATAACACAAGAAACATGGCGACAGCTAGCACTTATTAAATGTTGAAATTGTCAGTACTGTAGAGTTTGCTCTATGAATCGAAAAAATGATATACATTGTAAAGAACTACAGGTATTTTCAAATTATCAAATTATGTCAAAAACTTATGGTTCTCAGTGTATGTGTGTGTACATATAAACACAACCCCAATTCCAATGAAGTTGGGACGTTGTGTAAAACATAAATAAAAACAAATCCTTTTCAATCTATACTCAATTGTATAGACTACAAAGACAAGATATTTAATGGTCAAATGGATAAACTTTATTGTTTTTTGCCAATATTCACTCATTTTGAATTTGATGCCTGCAACACGATCCAAAGAAGGGCAACAAAAGACTGGGAAAGTTGAGGAATGCTCAAAAAACACCTGTATGGAACATTCCACAGGTGAACAGGTTAATTGGAAACAGGTCAGTGTCATGATTGGGTATAAAGGGAGCATCCCTGAAAGGCTCAGTCGTTTACAAGCAAGGATGGCATGAGGTTCACCACTTTGTTAACAACTGCGTGAGTAAATAGTCCAACAGTTTAAGAACAACGTTTCTCAATGTGCAGTTGCAAGGAATTTAGGGATTTCATCATCTACAGTCCATAATATCATCAAATGATTCACAGAATCTGGAGAAATCTCTGCAAGTAAGCAGCAAGGCAGAAAACCAACATTGAATGCCTGTCATCCTGTAAAGGATATTACCACATGGGCTCAGGAACACTTCAGAAAACCACTGTCAGTGAACACAGTTCGTCGCTCCATCTACAAGTGCCAGTTAAAACTCTGCCATGCAAAGTGAAAGCCATAGATCAACAACAGCCAGAAACACTGCCGGCTTCTCTGGGCCTGAGCTCATCTGAGGTGGACTGACACAAAGTGGAAAAGTGTCCTGTGGTCTGCCCAGAGGACACAACGTCCACGATTTCCAAAAACAATTTGAAATGTGGACTCCGTGTCCGCTGGGCCAAAGAGGAAAAGGACTGTCTGGATTGTTATCAGCGTAAAGTTCAAAAGCCGGCATCTCTGATGGTCTGGGGGTGTGTTAGTGCCCATGGCATGGGTAACTTGCATATCTGTGAAGGCACCATTAATGCTGAAAGGTACATACAGGTTTTGGAGCAACATATGCTGCCATCCAAGCAACGTCTTTTTCAGGGACATCCCTGCTTATTTCAGCAAGACAATGCCAAGCCACATTCTGCACGTGTTACAACAGCGTGGCTTTGTAGTAAATGAGTGTGAGTACTAGACTGGCCTGCCTGCAGTCCAGACCTGTCTCCCATTGAAAATGCGTGGCGCATTATGAAGCTCAAAATACGACAGTGGAGACCCCGGACTGTTGAGCAACTGAAGTTGTACATCAAGCAAGAATGGGAAAGAATTCCACCTACAAAGCTTCAACAATTAGTGTCCTCAGTTCCCAAACGTTTATTGAGTGTTGGTAAAAGGAAAGGTGATGTAACACAGTGGTAAACATGTCCCTGCCCCAACTTCTTTGGAATGTGTTGCAGGCATCAAATACAAAATGAGTGAATATTTGCAAAAAGCAATAAAGTTTGAACATTAAATATCTTGTCTTTGTAGTGTATTCAATTGAATATAGGTTGAAAAGGATTTGCAAATCATCGTATTCTGTTTTTATTTATGTATTACACAATGTCCCAACTTCACTGGAATTGGAGTTGTACATAGCTGGACCTGAAGGACCATGCTGCAAATGTGAGTGTACATGTCCATTCCAGCAATAACACAAGTATCCTGGTGAGGGCTAGCATTTTTTAAATGCTGAAATTTGTCAGTATTTGTGCTGTTGAAATTTTCATGCTAGCCTGGGAGCACAGATGTAAAAAATGTAAACCTGCATGCAACGCATCTCCCTGCATGCGGTAAAAGGGCAATTTAACTGTACAGAGGTACACCTGACAGTTGCTAAGTTACTCAAATACATCATAGCTGCTGCAATTACAAAACAACTAAATGTTGTTATATAAAGCCCTATAGATCGGTGTAGCACATGTAATCCATATGTTATTCAGTGAGATTTTTAGATCCAGTGATTTTACTTTGGAACTGCTTTCATATAAGACCACTCACTAATTACACATTAGGGACCGCTTCTTTGAACTGCCATTTCTAATAGCCAAATAGCCGTAATACCACAAAGAATCAAAGAAAAATAAACCTTGCAAGAAATTTTTGTAATAATGAAATATAAAGTGCTGTTGATAACGTTCAGATTGTTTTTCAGTTTATGCTGCATTGGTTGCTGGGACACTGCTTTTGTGTTATAAATGCCGTTTGTGCTGGCCTCCCACAGCAATGCAGTGTGGGGTGCGAGCTGCATAAAATATGAATCATATATTGATTCATATATGTTGGTAAGGAGGTGGGTACTGAAGTAAAGCATGGTGTCATTTTAGCAGATGTTCAATTGCAGTTACGTTCATATGCAGACACCTCGTCCATCTAAAAGACTATTGTAAATTAGAGGATAAATGGATGAAGCTTAGGCTTGAGACATAAGGACTGTCACTGTCCAAGGTGCTGAAAACTGCCTTTTTTCTTCAAAATTGCTCATGAAGTGACTGACCTCTCCTTAATCACCAACAGGAATTGGACCACATCACATATATTCATATATTTGTTTTCTCTTTTGTGGAGAAATGGTGGAGCATTGCAATTAAGTGGTCCCAAATGAAACCATGGTAAATGTTCTGTAAGTTGAAAAACATATTTCAGACTTTGTTCTGTTCTGTCAAAAGTGAACTCTATATATTTTGTAGATACACAGAGCCATCTGTCTTCTTTCTTGTTTAGGCTCCACGCTTCTGGTGCAATGAATATGTACCTGATTCGCAATGACAAGGTGAGATAATGAGCTACTGATACCAGCCCAAGTGCCCCTGTCACATTGTCCTTCCTCTTCTCTCACAATAGACCTGCTTTCACCTCTTGCCTGTAATTTTGAGTACACTAAAGCAAAACATTTAAGTGCCCTTCAACAGGACATACCCCAAGTGTCCTTCAACAAGAAACTGCTGGAAAGGTCTTCTTGTGGCATATTGCATTCTGTGCTATGATACACAAGCATGACACACAACATTTCAAGCCAGATTATGCCATGCACGCAGCTGCTATGCAAAACTTTTGAATGTGTGTTGCAACATTGAGAGCATGTGCTTCTTAACCCAATTTCTATAGTGTAGATGAGTTCTCCTTCTGAGTGTTGATTCCTCAAGAAGATTCTTCAAGAGTTTTTCTTGCACATTTCACTTGGTCTGGAATTGCAATTCTGTCTGAAAAACAACAAACAAATAAAATAGAACTAAACTGAAATGAACTCACACTGGCTCACTGACAAAAAAGGTACTAAACCATAGTTTGTTCAAACATCCAGTGTAGACTGGTGACACTGCCCTTTTTTATCACTGCATGCCTGGACTTTAAGTTCTAAAAAACTATTTGATTGCCACAATAAGACATCAGTCTTTCTAGGCATTTTTTAGGCATTTACGGCATTTTGGCTGACGCTCTTATCCAGAGCGACTTACAATTTGATCATTTTCACACAGGTAGGCCAAGGTGATGTTAGGAGTCTTGCCCAAGTACTCTTATTGGTATAGTGTAGGGTGATTGCCCTGGTGGGGATTGAACCCCAGTATACAGGCAGAGGTGTTAACCACTACACTATCCCAACCATCTTTCTATGGAGTTTATAGTTGACAGTGTTTGCACCCACATGCTGCTTTGATACCAGTCAATGTGTATGTATGTATGTGTGTTTATACATATATTTCCTATCAGAATAAAACCTTGTATCTCCAAAATGGTAACTTTACAGGAGAAAGAAGAAACCTGCTTTATTTTTACTGTAAGTCAAAGGAACCTGGGACCTTTTTCTAAGTAGTTTTGGGCCATTCTTTTGATATATATATATATATGACATGTTCCAATCACTTCTATGGCCACAGGTGTATAAACCCAAGGACCTAGCCCTGCAGACTGCTTCCACAAACAATGAAAAAATGATTCGCTCTCACGAGCTCAGTGAATTCCAACATGGTACTGTGATAGGATGCCACCTGTGCAACAAGTCCACTCGTGAAATTTCCTCACTACTAAATATTCCACAGTCAACTGTCAGTGGTATTATATCAAAGTGGAAGTGATTGGGAATGACAGCAACTGAGCCACGAAGTAGTAGGACACGTAAAATTACAGAGCGGGGTCAGCAGATGCTGAGGCGCATAGTGTGCAGTGGTCACCAACTTTTTTCAATTGCTACAGACTTTCAAACTTCATGTGGCCTTCAGATTAGCTCAAGAACAGTGTAGTGAGCTTCATGGAATGAGTTTCTATGGCTGAGCAGCTGCTTCCAAGCCTTACATCACCAAGCACAATGCAAAGCATCCATTGCAGTGGTGTAAAGCACCACCACTAGACTCTAGAGCAGTGGAGACGTGTTCTCTGGAGTGATGAATTGCGTTTCTCCGTCTGGCAATCCGATTGTCTGGGTTTGGCGATTGACAGGTGAATGGAACTTGTCTGACTGCATTGTGCCAAGTGTAAAGTTTGCTGGAGGAGGGATTATGGGGTGTGGGATTGTTTTTCAGCAGTTGGGCTCGACCCCTTAGTTCCAGTGAAAGGAACTCTTAATGCCTCAGCAGACCAAGACATTTTGGACAATTTCATGCTCCCAACTTTGTGGGAACAGTTCAGGGATGGCCCCTTCCTGTTCCAACATGACTGCACACCAGTGCACAAAGCAAGATCAATAAAGACATGGATGAGCGAGTTCGGTGTGGAAGAACTTGACTGGCCTGCACAAAGTTTTGACCTCAACCCAATAAAATACCTTTGAGAAGAATTAGAGCAGAGACTGCGAATCAGGCCTTCTCAACCAACTTCAGTGTCTGACCTCACAAATACGCTTCTGGAAGAATGGTCATAATTCCTATAAACACACTCCTAAACCTTGTGGAAAGTCTTCCCAGAGTTGAAGCTGTTGTAGCTGCAAAGGGTGGGTCGACATCCTATTACACCCTATGGATCAAGAATGGGATATCACTCAAATTCATATGTTTGTGGAGGCAGACGAGAGAATACTTTTGGCAATATAGTGTATATATGTAAATTTTATCATTCATATATATATATATATATATATATATATATATATATATATATATATATATATATATATATATATATATTATTTTGTTGTCCTGTCTAGTATTTATTGTTATGTGCATTTATTGTTCTTTATATCTATTGTCTATCTATGACTTATTGTATATTCTGCACTCATCTCACACTGTTGTGTATCTGCACTCTATAAAGTCTTGTTTAATGGGCATGAAGATCAGCAATTAATTTCAATGTATACCAGTTATATTGAGATATGACAATAAAGACCACTTGATTTAATGTTTCAAAGCACAAATGCTGTCACTAGGAAGGTACCCTCAAGTACAGTTCCTTTATGCACCATTTCCATTTCTTTTTAAGTGGGACTGAATCCATACACCAGGGAGTTAAGATAAGAAAAGATATACACATGCCACTGTAAATGTAGTGTATCTTTAAAGCTCATTGAATGTACAAAGTTAGACTTTTAAGGGTATGATGTCCACTCTCAGAAAAAAGGTACTGAGACTGGGATGATGCCCCTTACACCACTGGATCCAGGATATATCTTTAGTACTTTTAGATACTGGACATAATTTCACCATTTTCTGTTGCAATTATTTTTTCCATTGACTTTACACACCCATGACTGACCATAGGCTGTGGAAATGTGAAAATATGGAAAGTGAATGTAATTTATTTTTAAAACTCATTTAATATACATAGCTGGACCCGAAGGACCATGCTGTACATGTGAGTGTACACTTCCATTCACCTTCAGTGGCCTTTAAAAAAGGGCCTTTTACTATCACAGGGCCTTTTTTCTGTCAGTGTACACATGCAGACCCCCCATTTTCATGCTCATCACAACACAGTGCATAAAACGCAGGAGAGATCATCGCTGCATGTTTTTCTGTGGTGTGGAAAGAGCGCTGGTGGAGGCTGATACAGACTGTCTGCATTGCGCCGGAACCACCAACCCCCCACTTTCTCTTTTTCTCTCTCTCTCATTTTATTCCCTCTCTCTCTCTCT